>NW_025535450.1:5000-50000 GCF_020615455.1 Coregonus clupeaformis | reverse complement strand
AATACAAAAGTAATGCCCCTGTGTGCACTAATGGCAATGCAGGCGCTGGGGCATTCAGTTGGCCCATTCCCCAGTTCTGGTGAGTGTGAACGGGTCTCGCCTGGCCCATTGTAGCGTAGCCTGGCTTCGCAGCCTAGAGACAGACTTTGCCCTCTCCTCTCCACTCGCTCGGTGTGTTTGTACAGTCTGCCGGGCCGCTATCACGATGACAGTCCAGCGGCTGTACCTAGATACCAGCTGTCCTGACTGAGCTTTGCAGGGAGAGCTGACTGGCCAATCAGATAGATAGATACTGGGGGCTAACGCTATGGCAACCTTTTGTACCTGCAACCATCACTACCACCTCTCTTTCTTCCTTTATTTTCTCTCTCTCTCTCTCTCTCTCTCTCTCTCTCTCTCTCTCTCTCTCTCTCTCTCTCTCTACCTCTCTCTCTCTCTCTCTCTCTCTCTCTCTGTATTAAAACAGTAATGTTAAACATATTAAACAGTGAAGTGATGTTAAACAGATACATCTCTATATTAAACAGTGATGTTACACAGATACATCTCTATATTAAACAGATACATCTCTATATTAAACAGATACATCTCTATATTAAACAGTGATGTTACACAGATACATCTCTATATTAAACAGATACATCTCTATATTAAACAGTGATGTTGGTGTAACCATGGTTCAGAGGAGTAACAGGTCTCCAGGGTAATATAATATTTAGCATTAGGCAACAACCCACCTGTTTGTGGGGAGGAGAGAGGGAGGACAGGACGATGGCAGTAGGACAGGAGGGGAGGAGAGAGGGAGGACAGGACGATGGCAGTAGGACAGGAGGGGAGGAGAGAGGGAGGACAGGAGGGGAGGAGAGAGGGAGGACAGGAGGGGAGGAGAGAGGGAGGACAGGACGATGGCAGTAGGACAGGAGGGGAGGAGAGAGGGAGGACAGGACGATGGCAGTAGGACAGGAGGGGGAGGAGAGAGGGAGGACAGGACGATGGCAGTAGGACAGGAGGGGAGGAGAGAGGGAGGACAGGACGATGGCAGTAGGACAGGAGGGGGGGAGAGGGAGGACAGGACGATGGCAGTAGGACAGGAGGGGGAGAGAGGGAGGACAGGAGGGGAGGAGAGAGGGAGGACAGGAGGGGAGGAGAGAGGGAGGACAGGACAATGGCAGTAGGACAGGAGGGGAGGAGAGAGGGAGGACAGGACGATGGCAGTAGGACAGGAGGGGAGGAGAGAGGGAGGACAGGAGGGGAGGAGAGAGGGAGGACAGGAGGGGAGGAGAGAGGGAGGACAGGACAATGGCAGTAGGACAGGAGGGGAGGAGAGAGGGAGGACAGGACGATGGCAGTAGGACAGGAGGGGGGAGAGAGGGAGGACAGGACGATGGCAGTAGGACAGGAGGGGAGGAGAGAGGGAGGACAGGAGGGGAGGAGATAGGGAGGACAGGACGATGGCGGTAGGACAGGAGGGGAGGAGAGAGGGAGGACAGGACAATGGCAGTAGGACAGGAGGGGAGGAGAGAGGGAGGACAGGAGGGGAGGAGAGAGGGAGGACAGGAGGGGAGGAGAGAGGGAGGACAGGAGGATGGCAGTAGGACAGGAGGGGAGGAGAGAGGGAGGACAGGACGATGGCAGTAGGACAGGAGGGGAGGAGAGAGGGAGGACAGGACGATGGCAGTAGGACAGGAGGGGAGGAGAGAGGGAGGACAGGACGATGGCAGTAGGACAGGAGGGGAGGAGAGAGGGAGGACAGGAGGGGAGGAGAGAGGGAGGACAGGAGGGGAGGAGAGAGGGAGGACAGGAGGGGAGGAGAGAGGGAGGACAGGAGGATGGCAGTAGGACAGGAGGGGAGGAGAGAGGGAGGACAGGAGGGGAGGAGAGAGGGAGGACAGGAGGGGAGGAGAGAGGGAGGACAGGAGGGGAGGAGAGAGGGAGGACAGGAGGGGAGGAGAGAGGGAGGACAGGAGGGGAGGAGAGAGGGAGGACAGGAGGATGGCAGTAGGACAGGAGGGGAGGAGAGAGGGAGGACAGGACGATGGCAGTAGGACAGGAGGGGAGGAGAGAGGGAGGACAGGAGGGGAGGAGAGAGGGAGGACAGGACGATGGCAGTAGGACAGGAGGGGAGGAGAGAGGGAGGACAGGACGATGGCAGTAGGACAGGAGGGGAGGAGAGAGGGAGGACAGGACGATGGCAGTAGGACAGGAGGGGAGGAGAGAGGGAGGACAGGACGATGGCAGTAGGACAGGAGGGGAGGAGAGAGGGAGGACAGGACGATGGCAGTAGGACAGGAGGGGGGAGAGGGAGGACAGGACGATGGCAGTAGGACAGGAGGGGAGGAGAGAGGGAGGACAGGACGATGGCAGTAGGACAGGAGGGGAGGAGAGAGGGAGGACAGGACGATGGCAGTAGGACAGGAGGGGGGGAGAGGGAGGACAGGACGATGGCAGTAGGACAGGAGGGGAGGAGAGAGGGAGGACAGGACGATGGCAGTAGGACAGGAGGAGAGGAGAGAGGGAGGACAGGACGATGGCAGTAGGACAGGAGGGGGAAGAGGGAGGACAGGACGATGGCAGTAGGACAGGAGGGGAGGAGAGAGGGAGGACAGGACGATGGCAGTAGGACAGGAGGGGGGGAGAGAGGGAGGACAGGACAATGGCAGTAGGACAGGAGGGGAGGAGAGAGGGAGGACAGGAGGGGAGGAGAGAGGGAGGACAGGACGATGGCAGTAGGACAGGAGGGGAGGAGAGAGGGAGGACAGGACGATGGCAGTAGGACAGGAGGGGAGGAGAGAGGGAGGACAGGACGATGGCAGTAGGACAGGAGGGGAGGAGAGAGGGAGGACAGGACGATGGCAGTAGGACAGGAGGGGAGGAGAGAGGGAGGACAGGAGGGGAGGAGATAGGGAGGACAGGACAATGGCAGTAGGACAGGAGGGGAGGAGAGAGGGAGGACAGGAGGGGAGGAGATAGGGAGGACAGGACGATGGCAGTAGGACAGGAGGGGAGGAGAGAGGGAGGACAGGAGGGGAGGAGATAGGGAGGACAGGACGATGGCAGTAGGACAGGAGGGGAGGAGAGAGGGAGGACAGGAGGGGAGGAGAGAGGGAGGGGAGGAGAGAGGGAGGACAGGACGATGGCAGTAGGACAGGAGGAGAGAGGGAGGACAGGACGATGGCAGTAGTACAGGAGGGGAGGAGAGAGGGAGGACAGGACGATGGCAGTAGGACAGGAGGGGAGGAGAGAGGGAGCACAGGACGATGGCAGTAGGACAGGAGGGGAGGAGAGAGGGAGGACAGGAGGAGGAGAGAAGGACAGGAGGGGAGGAGAGAGGGAGGACAGGACGATGGCAGTAGGACAGGAGGGGAGGAGAGAGGGAGGACAGGACGATGGCAGTAGGACAGGAGGGGAGGAGAGAGGGAGGACAGGAGGATGGCAGCAGGACAGGAGGGGAGGAAAGAGGGAGGACAGGACGATGGCAGTAGGACAGGAGGGGAGGAGAGAGGGAGGACAGGACGATGGCAGTAGGACAGGAGGGGAGGAGAGAGGGAGGACAGGACGATGGCAGTAGGACAGGAGGGGGGGGAGAGAGGGAGGACAGGACAGGACGATGGCAGTAGGACAGGAGGGGGGGAGAGAGGGAGGAGGAGGAGATTAGGAGAGGAGGGGAGGAGGCACAGCGTCAGTGAGATTCAAACCTATGATCTTCTGTTTTCTATCCATGGAATTAGTCCACTGCGCCATCAGGATGGAGCTAACTAACATGCCATGTTTTTTTTTTACTCATACAAAGCTGTTAATTTTAGTCAATTCAAACAGACCCCATTTCAAAGGACACAAGCACTCATTAAGATCGGGTGTGGCCAATTAGTGGGCTCGGCCAACACACCTGAACTCACTTAACAAGACAGAGGATAGAGAGAGTTTTTTTGACGCTGGGAACGGAATGTTTATTATGTACACCCATCTAGTACCGGGTCGGACCCCCCTTTGCCTTCAGAATAGCCTGAATTCTTCGGGGAATGGATTCTACAAGGCGTGGCATTCAAACGTTGCTCAATTGGTATCAAGGGACCTAACGTGTCCCAGGAAAACATTCCCCACACCATTACACCACCGCTAACCACCTGTACCGTTGATAGCAGGAAGGATGGAGCCATGGACTAAATGCTACTTATGCCAAATCCTGACTCTGCCATCAGCATGACACAATAGGAACCGGGATTCGTCGGTCCAGGCAATGTTTTTCCACTCCTCATTTGTCCAGTGTTGGTGATGGCGTGCCCACTGGAGCCGCTTCTTCTTGTTTTGAGCTGATAGGAGTGGAACCCTTTTGTGGTCGTCTGCTGCAATAGCCCCATCTGTGACAAGGATCAACGAGTTGTGTGTTCTGAGATGCCGTTCTGCACACCACTGTTGTACTGCGCCGTTATTTGCCTGTTTGTGGCCCGCCAGTTAGCTTGCACGATTCTTGTCATTCTTCTTCAACCTCTCATCAACAAGCTGTTTTCGCCCACAGGACTGCCGCTGACTGGATGTTTTTTGTTTTGTCGCACCATTCTCGGCAAACCTTAGACACTTTCATACGTGAAAAGCCCAGGAGGCCTGGCCGTTTCTGATATACTGGAACCGGCTCGCTTGGCACCGACGATCATACCACGCTCAAAGTCGCTTAGTTCACTTGTTTTGCCCATTCTAACGTTCAATCGAACGGTAACTGAATGCCTCGATGCCTGTCTGCCTGCTTTATATAGCAAGCCATGGCCACATGACTCGCTGTTTGTAGGAGCTAAACATTTTCGTGAACGGGGGGGGTGTACCTAATAAACTGTGTATATGAGTTTACAGTATACATATGTTTTCCAATAACATTCTTAGAACGTTATTTGAACGTTACTAATGTTTTCTTGTGGTTTTTATGGAAAGTTTTCTTAATGTTCTGAGAACATGACTTTTAAAAAAACCATGAGGAAACCTGCAGAAAACTATATGCTGAAGTATTGAAATTCCCACAGAAGAACGTTGTTTCTTAACTTTCTCTGAGCTATTTGAGAACATTCCCAATGTCAAACCAGTTGGATAATGTTCCCAGGACGTTACCAACAAATGTAATTAAACGAAACCGTGTTTGAACTTTTAAGAAACATCCTGTTAAAGTAATGAAATGCCAAGAAAATAACATAATTTTGTCCAGTTCCTTAAATGTGCTGAGAATGTTCCAAAGCCAAGCGACTATCCTGCTCCATTCCCAGAACGTTGTGGGAAGGTTGTACGCAAATTAACCACAGGACAACCACGCTCTCACCAAGCTCTAAGAAACATATGGTTCTCAGAACGTGTTGTGCTAGCTGGGTTTTCACGCAGGGTGCAGGGGAGAGACGTGACCAACTGCCTTGTGGCTTCCTGGCACGTACGGCGGTGGCATAGGACTATGCATTCTGGGAACACTGACCTCTAGAGAGAGGGGGCTGGTGGTGTTTGATCGATGATGTCTGAAGCAACCCCCCCCCCCCATATTGACTTTTCCCCCCTAGTCATTCAGTGGTGGAATGGAGATGGGGATTCTGTCTGTTGAGCGCGTGCCGTGTGGGGGGGGGGTGTTGTGTGTTGGTGAGAGCAGCAGCGGGCGTTTTGATTGACAGATTGAGTGCTGGTAGAAGCGGGTGTGGTGTGGCCTGTCTGGCCTGTCAGGCTGTTCAACCGTGCATAGTCCTAGTCACTCATTGTCATGTGGCACGGTGTGATACCTCTGCAGAGGTATTGTACAATGGAAAGATCACGGTCCCATTGTGACGTCAGACTGCGGTTGTTTTTGATAGACAAGTTGCTGGTGGCATTTGGAAAGATGCCAAGTCATGTTCTGATACAAAGCTATTGTTTAGGACCGACAGGACGGTCTTGATATTCATCAGTCTAAAGGTCTTGTTCCTTACTACCTAGATCTCCCCACCTACAGTATCCTACCTCTGTCCTTACCAGCTAGATCTCCCCACCTACAGTATCCTACCTCTGTCCTTACCAGCTAGACCTCCCCACCTACAGTATCCTACCTCTGTCCTTACCAGCTAGATCTCCCCACCTACAGTATCCTACCTCTGTCCTTACCAGCTAGATCTCCCCACCTACAGTATCCTACCTCTGTCCTTACCAGCTAGACCTCCCCACCTACAGTATCCTACCTCTGTCCTTACCAGTTAGATCTCCCCACCTACAGTATCCTACCTCTGTCCTTACCAGCTAGACCTCCCCACCTACAGTATCCTACCTCTGTCCTTACCTGCTAGATCTCCCCACCTACAGTATCTTACCTCTGTCCTTACCAGCTAGACCTCCCCACCTACAGTATCCTACCTCTGTCCTTACCTGCTAGATCTCACCACCTACAGTATCCTACCTCTGTCCTTACCAGCTAGATCTCCCCACCTACAGTATCCTACCTCTGTCCTTACCAGCTAGACCTCCCCACCTACAGTATCCTACCTCTGTTCTTACCAGCTAGATCTCCCCACCTACAGTATCCTACCTCTGTCCTTACCAGTTAGATCTCCCCACCTACAGTATCCTACCTCTGTCCCTTACCAGCTAGATCTCCCCACCTACAGTATCCTACCTCTGTCCTTACCAGCTAGACCTCCCCACCTACAGTATCCTACCTCTGTTCCTACCCATTGGAAACAGATCCCTAGTGAAAACTGTTGATTCAGCAGTGTTACACAAGTCTGCCAGGGCCTCATTCTGCCAAGTGCCAACCCGTTAAAGGTGTTCAGTAATGGGTTATATACGGCGTGGCCCGGGCATGAGACGGCGTGGCCCGGGCATGAAGCTGCTCCCCGTTCACACAGCTGTGTTACTGACTGACTGACTGACTGTAAAACAGGAGGACTGACTGTTCTGTTCCCTGCTGTTTTACTGACTGACTGACTGACATCCCCTATAAAACAGCAGGACTGACTGTTCTGTTCCCTGCTATGTTACTGATTGACTTACTGACATCCCCTATAAAACAGGAGGACTGACTGTTCTGTTCCCTGCTATGTTACTGATTGACTTACTGACATCCCCTATAAAACAGGAGGACTGACTGTTCTGTTCCCTGCTGTGTTACTGATTGACTTACTGACATCCCCTATAAAACAGGAGGACTGACTGTTCTGTTCCCTGCTGTGTTACTGATTGACTGACTGACTGACGTCCCCTATAAAACAGGACCACTGATTGTTCCCTGCTGTTCTGTTCCCTCAACTCAAACTCCAGAGTTACGATGTCAAAGTGTCTGGCTCCCAGCCAGTTACCTGTCATTTACCTGCCACAGACTAGGGAGCTGCAGCTGTTGCTTCAGGAGCCAGCTAGCTGTCATTTACCTGCCACAGACTGGGGAGCTGCAGGTGTTGCTTCAGGAGCCAGTTAGCTGTCATTTACCTGCCACAGACTGGGGAGCTGCAGGTGTTGCTTCAGGAGCCAGCTAGCTGTCATTTACCTGCCACACACTGGGGAGCTGCAGGTGTTGCTTCAGGAGCCAGCTACCTGTCATTTACCTGCCACACACTGGGGAGCTGCAGGTGTTGCTTCAAGAGCCAGCTACCTGTCATTTACCTGCCACAGACTGGGGAGCTGCAGGTGTTGCTTCAGGAGCCAGTTAGCTGTCATTTACCTGCCACAGACTGGGGAGCTGCAGGTGTTGCTTCAGGAGCCAGTTAGCTGTCATTTACCTGCCACAGACTGGGGAGCTGCAGGTGTCACTTCAGGAGCCAGTTAGCTGTCATTTACCTGCCACAGACTGGGGAGCTGCAGGTGTTGCTTCAGGAGCCAGCTAGCTGTCATTTACCTGCCACAGACTGGGGAGCTGCAGGTGTTGCTTCAGGAGCCAGTTAGCTGTCATTTACCTGCCACAGACTGGGGAGCTGCAGGTGTTGCTTCAGGAGCCAGTTAGCTGTCATTTACCTGCCACAGACTGGGGAGCTGCAGGTGTTGCTTCAGGAGCCAGTTAGCTGTCATTTACCTGCCACAGACTGGGGAGCTGCAGGTGTTGCTTCAGGAGCCAGTTAGCTGTCATTTACCTGCCACAGACTGGGGAGCTGCAGGTGTTGCTTCAGGAGCCAGTTAGCTGTCATTTACCTGCCACAGACTGGGGAGCTGCAGGTGTTGCTTCAGGAGCCAGTTAGCTGTCATTTACCTGCCACAGACTGGGGAGCTGCAGGTGTTGCTTCAGGAGCCAGTTAGCTGTCATTTACCTGCCACAGACTGGGGAGCTGCAGGTGTTGCTTCAGGAGCCAGCTAGCTGTCATTTACCTGCCACACACTGGGGAGCTGCAGGTGTTGCTTCAGGAGCCAGCTACCTGTCATTTACCTGCCACACACTGGGGAGCTGCAGGTGTTGCTTCAAGAGCCAGCTACCTGTCATTTACCTGCCACAGACTGGGGAGCTGCAGGTGTTGCTTCAGGAGCCAGTTAGCTGTCATTTACCTGCCACAGACTGGGGAGCTGCAGGTGTTGCTTCAGGAGCCAGTTAGCTGTCATTTACCTGCCACACACTGGGGAGCTGCAGGTGTTGCTTCAGGAGCCAGTTAGCTGTCATTTACCTGCCACAGACTGGGGAGCTGCAGGTGTCACTTCAGGAGCCAGTTAGCTGTCATTTACCTGCCACAGACTGGGGAGCTGCAGGTGTTGCTTCAGGAGCCAGTTAGCTGTCATTTACCTGCCACAGACTGGGGAGCTGCAGGTGTTGCTTCAGGAGCCAGTTAGCTGTCATTTACCTGCCACAGACTGGGGAGCTGCAGGTGTTGCTTCAGGAGACAGTTAGCTGTCATTTACCTGCCACAGACTGGGGAGCTGCAGGTGTTGCTTCAGGAGACAGTTAGCTGTCAGGACAGCTCCATTTGTCAGTCAATGTTCTATCTACTGATGAGGTTTATGATCCTCCTGGCCACTATCACTATTTCTGTTCCCCTCTCAGTCTTCTGCCTACAGAAACACGTATTTTCAAACGTGAGTCTCATGGCTGTGATTCCATTGTATACCTGATATATTGTATGTTGAGGAGGCTATCTGTCAATAAAGTGATAATTTACCACGCTCCTCAGTATAGAGGTTAGGTCAGGTCAGACACGGGTCAGCCCAGGTCAGAGGTTAGGTCAGGTCAGACACGGGTCAGCCCAGGTCAGAGGTTAGGTCAGGTCAGACACGGGTCAGCCCAGGTCAGAGGTTAGGTCAGGTCAGACACGGGTCAGCCCAGGTCAGAGGTTAGGTCAGGTCAGACACGGGTCAGCCCAGGTCAGAGGTTAGGTCAGGTCAGACACGGGTCAGCCCAGGTCAGAGTTTAGGTCAGGTCAGACACGGGTCAGCCCAGGTCAGAGGTCAGGTCAGACACGGGTCAGCCCAGGTCAGAGGTTAGGTCAGGTCAGACACAGGTCAACCGAGGTCAGAGGTTAGGTCAGGTCAGACACAGGTCAGCCCAGGTCAGAGGTTAGGTCAGGTCAGACACGGGTCAGCCCAGGTCAGAGGTCAGGTCAGACACGGGTCAGCCCAGGTCAGAGTTTAGGTCAGGTCAGACACGGGTCATCCCAGGTCAGAGGTTAGGTCAGGTCAGACACGGGTCATCCCAGGTCAGAGGTTAGGTCAGGTCAGACACGGGTCAGCCCAGGTCAGAGGTTAGGTCAGGTCAGACACGGGTCATCCCAGGTCAGAGGTCAGGTCAGGTCAGACATGGGTCATCCCAGGTCAGAGGTTAGGTCAGGTCAGACATGGGTCAGCCTGGGTAATGTGTGTAGAGGGCCTTACAATAACATAAACAACTCAAAAAGTGCACAAAACAAGATATGGTCATATATCTTGGGAATATCTGTCTATCTTGCATGGTCAGTGACTTACTGAGAAAATGACATTTAAATGGCCATTGAAACCCCAAAGGCAATGCATGCCTTCTACCTCCTGAGGGTGGGTTTATATGTGCATTCCTGCTTGTAGGCTAATAATCTATCTGACCAGCCTATATCTCTGACCAGCCCATATCTCTGACCAGCCCATATCTCTGACCAGCCCATATCTCTGACCAGCCCATATCTCTGACCAGCCCATATCTCTGACCAGCCCATATCTCTGACCAGCCCGCAGACCGACCAGCTAATATCTCTGACCAGCCCACAGACTGACCAGCCCTCAGACCGACCGGCCCATATCTCTGACCAGCCCACGGACCGACCAGCCAATATCTCTGACCAGCCCACAGACTGACCAGCCCATATACATATATCTCCCGAGTGGCGCAGTGGTCTAAGGCACTGCATCGCAGCGCTAGCTGTGCCACTAGAGATCCTGGTTCGAATCCAGGCTCTGTCGTAGCCGGCCGCGACCGGGAGACCCATGGGGCGGCGCACAATTTGTCCAGGGTAGGGGAGGGAATGGCCGGCAGGGATGTAGCTCAGTTGGTAGAGCATGGCGTTTGCAACGCCAGGGTTGTGGGTTCGATTCCCACGGGGGGGCCAGTATGAAAAAATAATATATGCGCTCACTAACTGTAAGTCGCTCTGGATAAGAGCGTCTGCTAAATGACGTAAATGTAATTTGACCAGCCCACAGACTGACCAGCCCATATCTCTGACCAGCCCATATCTCTGACCAGCCCATATCTCTGACCAGCCCATATCTCTGACTAGCCCATATCTCTGACCAGCCCATATCTCTGACCAGCCCATATCTCTGACCAGCCCATATCTCTGACCAGCCCATATCTCTGACCAGCCCACAGACTGACCAGCCCATATCTCTGACCAGCCCATATCTCTGACCAGCCCATATCTCTGACCAGCCCATATCTCTGACCAGCCCATATCTCTGACCAGCCCACAGACTGACCAGCCCATATCTCTGACCAGCCCATATCTCTGACCAGCCCACAGACTGACCAGCCCATATCTCTGACCAGCCCATATCTCTGACCAGCCCATATCTCTGACCAGCCCATATCTCTGACCAGCCCATATCTCTGACCAGCCCACGACTGACCAGCCCATATCACTGACCAGCCCATATCTCTGACCAGCCCACAGACTGACCAGCCCATATCTCTGACCAGCCCATATCTCTGACCAGCCCATATCTCTGACCAGCCCATATCTCTGACCAGCCCACAGACTGACCAGCCCATATCTCTGACCAGCCCATATCTCTGACCAGCCCATATCTCTGACCAGCCCACAGACTGACCAGCCCATATCTCTGACCAGCCCATATCTCTGACCAGCCCATATCTCTGACCAGCCCATATCTCTGACCAGCCCATATCTCTGACCAGCCCATATCTCTGACCAGCCCATATCTCTGACCAGCCCACAGACTGACCAGCCCATATCTCTGACCAGCCCATATCTCTGACCAGCTCATATCTCTGACCAGCCCATATCTCTGACCAGCCCATATCTCTGACCAGCCCATATCTCTGACCAGCCCATATCTCTGACCAGCCCATATCTCTGACCAGCCCATATCTCTGACTAGCCCATATCTCTGACCAGCCCATATCTCTGACCAGGCCATATCTCTGACCAGCCCATATCTCTGACCAGCCCATATCTCTGACCAGCCCATATCTCTGACCAGCCCATATCTCTGACCAGGCCATATCTCTGACCAGCCCATATCTCTGACCAGCCAGCAGACTGACCAGCCCATATCTCTGACCAGCCCATATCTCTGACCAGCCAGCAGACTGACCAGCCCATATCTCTGACCAGCCCATATCTCTGACCAGCCCATATCTCTGACCAGCCCATATCTCTGACCAGCCCATATCTCTGACCAGCCCACAGACTGACCAGCTCATATCTCTGACCAGGCCATATCTCTGACCAGCCCATATCTCTGACCAGCCCATATCTCTGACCAGCCCATATATCTGACCAGCCCACAGACTGACCAGCCCACAGGCTGACCAAAGTGGACTAAAGGTGACATTTCAGCTCTTCAGCCATGTTGCAACTCCACTAAATACTGTAACCATCCTCGCCCTGGGCTCACTTCCCTCTATGTCCTGTTAATAGTCAAGTCATCACTCCACGGATTCTGCGTGCAACGTGGTCTACTTGAAAGCCCATTTGTTTCACCATGTGTTCCTCTTACAACAAACATTGGCAATGTGTGATCTCTCTCTGGCACTATGGACTATTAACATTAAGTCTCTAAATCCCAGAAGAAGAAGGTTTCCTAACCGCCGACGCAGGGTCCAACTGTTGGTTGTGGTAGGAGTCAGACTGGACTAATGGGATGGAGTGATTGATGGGCTGTCACTGAATGATAGCACGCGCGTGTGTGTCTTTGGGGGGGGGGTTCAACCCTGGGGAGGTGTCTTGGGGGGGTTTATTAGGGCAGTAGCATTGGGCCTAGTCAACAAAGCGCTGTGTTTGTGCTTGTGCATTAGTGTGTGTGTGAGCTTGTGTGTGAGTGTGCACGTGTGTGTGTGTGTGTGTGTGTGTGTGAGTGTGTGTGTGTGTAGGAGCAGGGACGCATTGGGGTCAATTGGGGCTGTAGCATGGGGCCAAGTGGGAGTACAGGAGGGGCGTAATTTGGGGGTTCCAGCCACGTGGGGGGAGACAGGGGGAGTCGAGGGGGAGTCTGGGGAGACAGGGGGGTCAAGTACTGCAATATGAATCAACATGGGAGAGTTGGGGGGAGGGTGGTGGTGGCGGGGTGGACTGGGGCTACAGTACGCGGGGGCTGTTGGGAGGTATCATACAGTCTTGTAGGCGCTATAGAGTTTAGTTAATAGTTTAGATTTGGGATGTTGAGTGCCTCTACAATATGTGGGGTGTCTTGTGAGTTTTGGTGGTATCGTGGGCCAGTGGTTGGTCGTATCTCTTGGCCGTGTAGAGCCGAGTCTCCAACACTACACTGATGGATGGAGAGATTACAACGAACTCGGCAGGGTGACGCTCTGTGCTAAGACATTCTGCTGTTCTCACAGAGACACGGTGCACCACGACAAGACCACTGCAGTGTCAGCCGGACACGGTGCACCACGACAAGACCACTGCAGTGTCAGCCGGACACGGTGCGCCACGACAAGACCACTGCAGTGTCAGCCGGACACGGTGCACCACGACAAGACCACTGCAGTGTCAGCCGGACACGGTGCGCCACGACAAGACCACTGCAGTGTCAGCCGGACACGGTGCGCCACGACAAGACCACTGCAGTGTCAGCCGGACACGGTGCACCACGACAAGACCACTGCAGTGTCAGCCGGACACGGTGCACCACGACAAGACCACTGCAGTGTCAGCCGGACACGGTGCGCCACGACAAGACCACTGCAGTGTCAGCCGGACACGGTGCGCCACGACAAGACCACTGCAGTGTCAGCCGGACACGGTGCACCACGACAAGACCACTGCAGTGTCAGCCGGACACGGTGCACCACGACAAGACCACTGCAGTGTCAGCCGGACACGGTGCGCCACGACAAGACCACTGCAGTGTCAGCCGGACACGGTGCACCACGACAAGACCACTGCAGTGTCAGCCGGACACGGTGCACCACGACAAGACCACTGCAGTGTCAGCCGGACACGGTGCACCACGACAAGACCACTGCAGTGTCAGCCGGACACGGTGCGCCACGACAAGACCACTGCAGTGTCAGCCGGACACGGTGCACCACGACAAGACCACTGCAGTGTCAGCCGGACACGGTGCGCCACGACAAGACCACTGCAGTGTCAGCCGGTCAGTGAGTCAGTCAGTCAGTCATCAAACACTTGAATAACTCTCTGTTGAATGTTTGTTGTCTTTCATAACTGGGAGATTATCTCTTGCACATCTTAGGTCAACAGAAGTCTTTCTTCGTTAAGCTTATCAGATAGAGACATTTTGTGGCTCAGTTCATTTGGTTTTCACAATGTCATTTTTTACTGATGGACAAAATATGGTTTTTGGTATCTTTCATGCTGTTTCTGCCCCATTTGTTGAATGAATCAACTCGCCAAAGTATTGACGGAGGGCACACAAACCACAAACCACAAACCACAAACCACAAACCACAAACCAAATAATATGATTTCCAAAAAGCTGTGAGGCCCCAGACAGACAGACTGAATGCACTCCAGACAGACAGACAGCTGTGTGAGGCCATAAAGAGATCAAATCAAATGTTATTTGTCACATGCGCCGAATACAACAGGTGTAGACCTTACCGTGAAAACGCTTACTTACGAGCCCTTAACCAACAACGCAGTTTTAAGAAAAATAAGAGTTAAGTAAAAAATAAAAGAGCAACAATAAAATAACAATAACGAGGCTATATACAGGGGGGTACCGGTACAGAGTCAATGTGCGGGGTACAGGTTAGTTGAGGTAATTGAGGTAATATGTACATCTAGGTAGGGGTAAAGTGACTATCCATAGATAATAGTTAATAAACAGCCAGTAGCAGCAGTAGCAGCAGTCTGGGTAGCCATTTGATTAGCTGTTCAGGAGTCTTATGGCTTGGGGGTAGAAGCTGTTAAGAAGCCTTTTGGACCTAGACTTGGCGCTCCGGTACCGCTTGCCGTGCGGTAGCAGAGAGAACAGTCTATGACTAGGGTGGCTGGAGTCTTTGGCAATTTTTAGGGCCTTCCTCTGACACCGCCTGGTATAGAGGTCCTGGATGGCAGGAAGCTTGGCCCCAGTGAAGTACTGGGCCGTACGTGCTACCCTCTGTAGCGCCTTGCGGTCGGAGGCCGAGCAGTTGCCATACCAGGCAGTGATGCAACCAGTCAGGATGCTCTCGATGGTGCAGCTGTATAACTCTTTGAGGATCTGAGGACCCATGCCAAATCTTTTCAGTCTCCTGAGGTGGAATAGGCGTTGTCGTGCCCTCTTCACGACTGTCTTGGTGTGTTTGGACCATGATAGTTTGTTGGTGATGTGGACACCAAGGAACTTGAAGCTCTCAACCTGCTCCACTACAGCCCTGTCGATGAGAATGGGGGCGTGCTCGGCCTTCCTTTTCCTGTAGTCCTCAATCATCTCCTTTGCCTTGATCACATTGAGGGAGAGGTTGTTGTCCTGGCACCACACTTCCAGGTCTCTGTCTCATCTGTCTCATCGTTGTCGGTGATCAGGCCTACCACCGTTGTGTCATCTGCAAACTTAATGATGGTGTTGGAGTCGTGCCTGGCCATGCAGTCATGGGTAAACAAGGAGTACAGGAGGGACTGAGCACACACCCCTGAGGGGCCCCCGTGTTGAGGATCAGCGTGGCAAATGTGTTGTTACCTACCCTTACCACCTGGGGGTGAAGTCCAGGATCCAGTTGCAGAGGGAGGTGTTTACTCCCAGGGTCCTGGTCGGTCTGTGGGCTGGTCCTTTTTTTTTAGAGGGTAGATCAGCTTTAATATTGCAGATAGATTGTAACTTCCATCCCAGGGTCCTTAGCTTTGTGATGAGCTTTGAGAGCACTATGGTGTTGAATGCTGAGCTGTAGTCAATGAACAGCATTCCCACGTAGTTGTTCCTTTTGTCCAGTTGGGAAAGGTCAGTGTTGAGTGCAATAGAGATTGCGTCATCTGTGGATCTGTTAGGGCGGTATGTGAATTGGTGTGGGTCTAGGGTTTCTGGGATGATGGTGTTGATGTGAGCCATGACCAGCCTTTCAAAGCACTTCATGGCTACAGACGTGAGTGCTACGGGTCAGTAGTCATTTAGGCAGGTTACCTTGGTGTTCTTGGGCACAGGTACTATGGTGGTCTGCTTGAAACATGTTGGTATTACAGACTCGGCCAGGGATAGGTTGAAAATGTCAGTGAAGACAATTGCCAGTTGGTCAGCGCATGCTCGGAGTACACGTCCTGGTAATCCGTCTGGCCCTGCGGCCTTGTGAATGTTGACCTGTTTAAAGGTCTTCCTCACATCGGCTACGGAGAGCGTGATCACACAGTCATCTGGAACAGCTGGTGCTCTCATGCATGCTTCAGTGTTGCTTGCCTCGAAGCAAGCATAGAAGTAATTTAGCTCGTCTGGTAGGCTCGTGTCACTGGGCAGCTAGCAGCTGGGCTTCCCTTTGTAGTCCGTAATAGTTTGCAAGCCCTGCCACATCCGACGAGCGTCGGAGCCGGTGTAGTAGGATTCAATCTTAGTCCTGTATTTACGCTTTGCCTGTTTGATGGTTCGTCAGAGGGCATAGCGGGATTTCTTATAAGCGTCCGGGTTAGAGTCCCGCTCTTTGAAAGCTGCAGCTCTACCGTTTAGCTCAGTGTGGATGTTGCCTGTAATCTTTGGCTTCTGGTTGGGGTATGTACGTACGGTCACTGTGGGGACAACGTCCTCAATGCCATCGGATGAGTCCCGGAACATATTCCAGTCTGTGCTAGCAAAACAGTCCTGTAGCTTAGCATCCGCCTCATCTGACTAATTTCCGTATTAACCGAGTCACTGGTACTTCCTGCTTTAGTTTTTGCTTGTAAGCAGGAATCAGGAGGATAGAATTATGGTCAAATTTGCCAAATAGAGGGCGAGGGAGAACTTTGTATGCCTCTCTGTGTGTGGTGTGTGTGTGTGTTTCTCTGTATTAAAGTCCCCGGCCACTAGGAGCGCCACCTCTGGATGAGCATTTTCTTGTTTGCTTATGGCCTTATATAGCTCGTTGAGTGCGGTCTTAGTGCCAGCATCGGTTTGTGGTGGTAAATAGACAGCTACAAAAAATATAGATGAAAACTCTCTTGGTAAATAGTGTGGTCTACAGCTTATCTTGAGATATTCTACCTCAGGCGAGCAAAACCTAGAAACGTCCTTAATATCAGATTTTGCGCACCAGCTGTTATTGACAAATAGACACAGACCCCCCCTTGTCTTACCGGAGGTAGCTGTTCTGTCTTGCCGATGCACTGAAAAACCAGCCAACTGTATATTATCCATGTCGTCGTTTAGCCACAACTCGTGAAACATAAAATATTACAGTTTTTAATGTCCCGTTGATAGGATAGTCTTGAATGGAGCTCATCCAGTTTAATCTCCAGTGATTGCACGTTGGCCAATAGGACGGATGGTAGAGGCGGGTTACCTACTCGCCGACGAATTCTCACAAGGCACCCCGATCTCCACCCCCTGTATCAGCGTCTCCTCTTCATGCGAATGACGGGGATTTGGGCCTGGTCGGGTATCTGGAGTAAATCCTTCACGTCCGACTCGATAAAGGAAAAATCTTCGTCCAGTTCGAGTTGAGTAATCGCTGTTCTGATATCCAGAAGCTCTTTTCGGTCGTAAGAGACGGTGGCAGAAACATTATGTACAGAATAAGTTACAAAACAACGTGAAAAAACACACAATATAGCACAATTGGTTAGGAGCCTGTCTCTGTGGTTCAGTCTGTCTCTGTGGTTCAGCACACTGGGACAGATAAAGACCAATTAGACAAGGCCTCAGAACAGGAGGAGAAAGGAGAGGTGTGTGTGTGTGTGCTTGTCTGTGTGTGGTGTGTGTGTGTGTGTGTGTGTGTGTGTGTGTGTGTGTGTGTGTGTGTGTGTGTGTGTGTGTGTGTGTGTGTGTGTGTGTGTGTGTGTGCGTACGTGTGTGTGCGTGTGCGGGTGTGTGTGTGTGTGTGTGTGTGTGTGTGTGTGTGTGTGTGTGTGTGTGTGTGTGTGTGTGTGTGTGTGTGTGTGTGTGTGTGTGTGTGTGTGTGTGTGTGTGTGTGTGTGCGTGCGTGCGTGCGTGCAGTGCGCGTGCGTGCGTGTGCATGTGTGTGTGTGTGTGTGTGTGTGTGTGTGTGTGTGTGTGTGTGTGTGTGTGTGTGTGTGTGTGTGTGTGTGTGTGTGTGTGTGTGTGCGTGCGTACGTGTGTGTGTGCGTGTTGCATGTCTGATAGAGATGGCTGACCTGAGTTCATATCAGTGCCACCTGCACATGTCTACCACACAGGGAGAGTCAGTATGATAACAGACCACTAACTAACTGTCTGTCTGTGACACACACCACATACACACACACACACACACACACACACACACACACACACACACACACACACACACACACACACACACACACACACACACACACACACACACACACACACACACACACACACACACACACACACACACACACACACACACACACACACACACACACACACACACACACACACACACACACACACACAGACACCACACACACACACACACACACACACACACACACACACACACACACACACACACACACACACACACACACACACACACACACACACACACACACACACACACACACACACACACACACACACACACACACACACACACACACACACACACACACACACACACACACACACACACACACACACACACACACACACACACACACACACACACACACACACACACACACACACACACACACACACACACACACACACACACACACACACACACACACCACACACACACAGACAAGCACACACAGACAAGCACACACACACACACACACGACACACACCACACGCACACACACACACACACACACACACACACACAGACAAGCACACACACACACACACCCGACACACACCACACACACACACACACACACACACACACACACACACACTACACCACACCCACTTACACACACCACACACACACACACATAAATACACAAACACACACACACCGCTTGGGAGATCCAACATCAGGTCCTGTGGTCTTGGAGCTAGTCATGGAGTGGACCCCCTCAGAGTCACACCAGTCTCCCCTCGCCACAGGGGGCACCACTGATCTTTAACTTCAACAACCCTCTTCCCTCTCTCTATTCAATTTTCAATTTAAGGGCTTTATTGGCATGGGAAACATATGTTAACATTGCTAAAGCAAGTGAAGTAGATAGTAAGCAAAAGTGAAATAAACAATAAATATTAACAGTGAACATTACACTCACAAGTTCCAAAAGAATAAAGACATTTCAAATGTCATATTATGTATATATACAGTGTTGTAACGATGTGCAAATAGTTAAAGTACAAAAGGTCCTCTGTAGCTCAATTGGTAGAGGATGGCGCTTGTAACGCCAGGGTAGTGGGTTCGATCCCCGGGACCACCCATACGTAAAAATTTATGCACGCATGACTGTAAGTAGCTTTGGATAAAAGCGTCTGCTAAATGGCATATTATACTATAAAAGGGAAAATAAATCAAAATAAATATGGGTTGTATTTACAATGGTGTTTGTTCTTCACTGGTTGCCCTTTTCTTGTGGCAACAGGTCACAAATCTTGCTGCTGTGATGGCACACTGTGGTATTTCACCCAGTAGATAAGGGAGTTTATCACAATTGTATTTGTTTTCAAATTCTTTGTGGATCTCTGTAATCTGAGGGAAATATGTGTCTCTAATATGGTCATACATGTTGCAGGAAGTTTGGAAGTGCAGCTCAGTTTCCACCTCATTTTGTGGGCAGTGTGCACATATCCTGTCTTCTCTTGAGAGCCAGGTCTGCCTACGGCGGCCTTTCTCAATAGCAAGGCTATGCTCACTGAGTCTGTACATAGTCAAAGCTTTCCTTAAGTTTGGGTCAGTCACAGTGGTCAGGTATTCTGCCACTGTGTACTCTCTCTTTAGGGCCAAATAACATTCTAGTTTGCTCTGTTTTTTAGTTAATTCTTTCTGTGTTTTATGGCTGACTGATATTGCTTTCAGGGTGCATAGAGCAGTGCGGTGCAGTCGGCGGGTCGGGGCCCTGCCTGCCGCTGTTGTCCTGATTTCACCCCGTCCGCTGTCCTCTCCCCTCCATCTCCCAGCAGGCCCTGGATGTCTGGCAGCAGATAAGGCAGCTGTGGAGGCCGCCGCGCCATGCCAAGTGCTGTAAATCCTGGGTGCTCTCTCTTCACGCACGCCCCGCGTGTCTATCCCTTTCCATCTCGTTCTCCATCTCGTTCTCCATCTCTCTCTCTCTCTCTCTCTCTCTCTCTCTCTCTCTCTCTCTCTCTCTCTCTCTCTCTCTCTCTCTCTCTCTCTCTCTCTCTCTCTCTCTCTCTCTGTCTGTGTCTCTCTCTCTCTCTCTCTCTCTCTCTCTCTCTCTCTCTCTCTCTCTCTCTCTCTCTCTCTCTCTCTCTCTCTCTCTCTCTCTCTCTCTCTCTCTCTCTCTCTCTCTCTCTCTCGTCTGTGTCTCTCTCTCTCTCTCTCTCTCTCTCTCTCTCTCTCTCTCTCTCTCTCTCTCTCTCTCTCTCTCTCTCTCTCTCTCTCTCTCTCTCTCTCTCTCTCTCTCTCTCTCTCTCTCTCTCTCTCTCTCTCTCTCTCTCTCTCTCTCTCTCTCACTCTCCCTCGCTCTGTCTCTTTCCCTCTCACTCTTGCTCTCCCTCCTTCCTCCAGGGGTGAGCGCCAGACCGCCTGCCAGCCCTGCTCTGCTCTGCTCTGCCCTGGTATCACATTTTCCTCACTGGTTCCTGTCCATGGCACACTGGGCCTCTCTGGGGAACTGCTCAGCTCAGCACATCAGGAGGCTGTTTAGTGTTTAATGTGGACAGGGCAGTATTTCACTAGACACATGGCTAAGGGAAGATAGTGTAGAGGTTACAGTGTTTAGTGGAGGGAGAGAGGGTTTATAATGTGGTGAGGATGCTGTTTAGTGGAGAGAGAGAGAGGGGGTTTATGATGTGTTGAGGATGCTGTTTAGTGTTTAGTGGAGAGAGAGAGTGTTTATGATGTGTTGATGATACTGTTTAGTGGAGAGAGAGAGGGTTTATGATGTGTTGAGGATGCTGTTTAGTGGAGAGAGAGGGGGTTTATGATGTGTTGAGGATGCTGTTTAGTGGAGAGAGAGAGGGTTTATGATGTGTTGAGGATGCTGTTTAGTGTTTAATGTGGACAGGGCAGTATTTCACTAGACACATGGCTAAGGGAAGATAGTGTAGAGGTTACAGTGTTTAGTGGAGGGAGATAGGGTTTATAATGTGGTGAGGATGCTGTTAAGTGGAGAGAGAGAGGGGGTTTATGATGTGTTGAGGATACTGTTTAGTGTTTAGTGGCGAGAGAGTGGGTTTATGATGTGTTGATGATACTGTTTAGTGGAGCGAGAGAGGGTTTATGATGTGTTGAGAATGCTGTTTAGTGGAGAGAGAGAGAGGGGGTTTATAATGTGTTGAGGATGCTGTTTAGTGGAGAGAAAGAGGGTTTATAATGTGTTGAGGATAATGTTTAGTGTTTAGTGGAGAGAGAGAGGGTTTATGATGTGTTGAGGATGCTGTTTAGTGTAGAGAGAGAGAGGGTTTATGATGTGTTGAGGATGCTGTTTAGTGTTTAGTGGAGAGAGAGTGGGTTTATGATGTGTTGAGGATGCTGTTTAGTGTTAAGTGGAGAGAGAGAGGGTTTATGATGTGTTGAGGATGCTGTTTAGTGGAGAGAGAGAGAGAGAGAGGGTTTATGATGTGTTGAGGATGCTGTTTGTTGTTTAGTGGAGAGAGCGAGAGAAATGGTTTATGATGTGTTGAGGATGCTGTTTAGTGTTTAGTGGCGAGAGAGAGGCTTTATGATGTGTTGATGATGCTGTTTAGTGGAGCGAGAGAGTGTTTATGATGTGTTGAGGATGCTGTTTAGTGGAGAGAGAGAGGGTTTATGAAGTGTTGAGGATGCTGTTTAGTGTTTAGTGGAGAGAGAGAGGGTTTATGATGTGTTAATGATACTGTTTAGTGTTTAGGGGAGAGAGAGAGGGTTTATGATGTGTTGAGGATGCTGTTTAGTGTTTAGTGGAGAGAGAGAGGGTTTATGATGTGTTGAGGATGCTGTTTAGTAGAGAGAGAGAGAGGGTTTATGATGTGTTGAGGATGCTGTTTAGTGTTTAGTGGAGAGAGAGAGGGTTTGTGATGTGTTGAGGATGCTGTTTAGTGGAGAGAGAGAGGGTTTATGATGTGTTGAGAATGCTGTTTAGTGGAGAGAGAGAGAGGGTTTGTGATGTGTTGAGGATGCTGTTTATTGTTTAGTGGAGAGAGAGAGAGTTTATGATGTGTTGAGGATGCTGTTTAGTGTTTAGTGGAGAGAGAGAGGGTTTATGATGTGTTGAGGATGCTGTTTAGTGGAGAGAGAGAGGGGGTTTATAATGTGTTGAGGATGCTGTTTAGTGGAGAGAAAGAGGGTTTGTGATGTGTTGAGGATGCTGTTTAGTGGAGAGGGAGAGGATTTATAATGTGTTGAGGATAATGTTTAGTGTTTAGTGGAGAGAGAGAGGGTTTATGATGTGTTGAGGATGCTGTTTAGTGTAGAGAGAGAGAGGGTTTATGATGTGTTGAGGATGCTGTTTAGTGTTTAGTGGAGAGAGAGTGGGTTTATGATGTGTTGAGGATGCTGTTTAGTGTTAAGTGGAGAGAGAGAGGGTTTATGATGTGTTGAGGATGCTGTTTAGTGGAGAGAGAGAGAGAGAGAGGGTTTATGATGTGTTGAGGATGCTGTTTGTTGTTTAGTGGAGAGAGCGAGAGAAATGGTTTATGATGTGTTGAGGATGCTGTTTAGTGTTTAGTGGCGAGAGAGAGGCTTTATGATGTGTTGATGATGCTGTTTAGTGGAGCGAGAGAGTGTTTATGATGTGTTGAGGATGCTGTTTAGTGGAGAGAGAGAGGGTTTATGAAGTGTTGAGGATGCTGTTTAGTGTTTAGTGGAGAGAGAGAGGGTTTATGATGTGTTAATGATACTGTTTAGTGTTTAGGGGAGAGAGAGAGGGTTTATGATGTGTTGAGGATGCTGTTTAGTGTTTAGTGGAGAGAGAGAGGGTTTATGATGTGTTGAGGATGCTGTTTAGTAGAGAGAGAGAGAGGGTTTATGATGTGTTGAGGATGCTGTTTAGTGTTTAGTGGAGAGAGAGAGGGTTTGTGATGTGTTGAGGATGCTGTTTAGTGGAGAGAGAGAGGGTTTATGATGTGTTGAGAATGCTGTTTAGTGGAGAGAGAGAGAGGGTTTGTAATGTGTTGAGGATGCTGTTTATTGTTTAGTGGAGAGAGAGAGAGTTTATGATGTGTTGAGGATGCTGTTTAGTGTTTAGTGGAGAGAGAGAGGTTTTATGATGTGTTGAGGATGCTGTTTAGTGGAGAGAGAGAGGGGGTTTATAATGTGTTGAGGATGCTGTTTAGTGGAGAGAAAGAGGGTTTGTGATGTGTTGAGGATGCTGTTTAGTGGAGAGGGAGAGGATTTATAATGTGTTGAGGATAATGTTTAGTGTTTAGTGGAGAGAGAGAGGGTTTATGATGTGTTGAGGATGCTGTTTAGTGTAGAGAGAGAGAGGGTTTATGATGTGTTGAGGATGCTGTTTAGTGTTTAGTGGAGAGAGAGTGGGTTTATGATGTGTTGAGGATGCTGTTTAGTGTTAAGTGGAGAGAGAGAGGGTTTATGATGTGTTGAGGATGCTGTTTAGTGGAGAGAGAGAGAGAGAGGGGTTTATGATGTGTTGAGGATGCTGTTTGTTGTTTAGTGGAGAGAGCGAGAGAAATGGTTTATGATGTGTTGAGGATGCTGTTTAGTGTTTAGTGGCGAGAGAGAGGCTTTATGATGTGTTGATGATGCTGTTTAGTGGAGCGAGAGAGTGTTTATGATGTGTTGAGGATGCTGTTTAGTGGAGAGAGAGAGGGTTTATGAAGTGTTGAGGATGCTGTTTAGTGTTTAGTGGAGAGAGAGAGGGTTTATGATGTGTTAATGATACTGTTTAGTGTTTAGGGGAGAGAGAGAGGGTTTATGATGTGTTGAGGATGCTGTTTAGTGTTTAGTGGAGAGAGAGAGGGTTTATGATGTGTTGAGGATGCTGTTTAGTGGAGAGAGAGAGAGGGTTTATGATGTGTTGAGGATGCTGTTTAGTGTTTAGTGGAGAGAGAGAGGGTTTATGATGTGTTGAGGATGCTGTTTAGTGGAGCGAGATAGGGTTTATGATGTGTTGAGGATGCTGTTTAGTGGAGAGAGAGAGGGTTTTTGATGTGTTGAGGATGCTGTTTATTGTTTAGTGGAGAGAGCGAGAGAAATGGTTTACGATGTGTTGAGGATGCTGTTTAGTGGAGAGAGAGAGACGTTTATGATGTGTTGAGGATGCTGTTTAGTGTTTAGTGGAGAGAGAGTGGGTTTATGATGTGTTGAGGATGCTGTTTAGTGGAGAGAGAGAGATGGTTTTTGATGTGTTGAGGATGCTGTTTATTGTTTAGTGGAGAGAGAGAGGGGGTTTATAATGTGTTGAGGATGCTGTTTAGTGGAGAGAGAGAGGGTTTATGATGTGTTGAGGATGCTGTTTAGTGGAGAGAGAGAGGGTTTATGATGTGTTGAGGATGCTGTTTAGTGTTTAGTGGAGAGGGAGAGGATTTATAATGTGTTGAGGATAATGTTTAGTGTTTAGTGGAGAGAGAGAGGGTTTATGATGTGTTGAGGATGCTGTTTAGTGTAGAGAGAGAGAGGGTTTATGATGTGTTGAGGATGCTGTTTAGTGTTTAGTGGAGAGAGAGTGGGTTTATGATGTGTTGAGGATGCTGTTTAGTGTTAAGTGGAGAGAGAGAGGGTTTATGATGTGTTGAGGATGCTGTTTAGTGGAGAGAGAGAGAGAGAGAGGGTTTATGATGTGTTGAGGATGCTGTTTGTTGTTTAGTGGAGAGAGCGAGAGAAATGGTTTATGATGTGTTGAGGATGCTGTTTAGTGTAGCAAGAGAGTGTTTATGATGTGTTGAGGATGCTGTTTAGTGGAGAGAGAGAGGGTTTATGAAGTGTTGAGGATGCTGTTTAGTGTTTAGTGGAGAGAGAGAGGGTTTATGATGTGTTAATGATACTGTTTAGTGTTTAGGGGAGAGAGAGAGGGTTTATGATGTGTTGAGGATGCTGTTTAGTGTTTAGTGGAGAGAGAGAGGGTTTATGATGTGTTGAGGATGCTGTTTAGTAGAGAGAGAGAGAGGGTTTATGATGTGTTGAGGATGCTGTTTAGTGTTTAGTGGAGAGAGAGAGGGTTTGTGATGTGTTGAGGATGCTGTTTAGTGGAGAGAGAGAGGGTTTATGATGTGTTGAGAATGCTGTTTAGTGGAGAGAGAGAGAGGGTTTGTGATGTGTTGAGGATGCTGTTTATTGTTTAGTGGAGAGAGAGAGAGTTTATGATGTGTTGAGGATGCTGTTTAGTGTTTAGTGGAGAGAGAGAGGGTTTATGATGTGTTGAGGATGCTGTTTAGTGGAGAGAGAGAGGGGGTTTATAATGTGTTGAGGATGCTGTTTAGTGGAGAGAAAGAGGGTTTGTGATGTGTTGAGGATGCTGTTTAGTGGAGAGGGAGAGGATTTATAATGTGTTGAGGATAATGTTTAGTGTTTAGTGGAGAGAGAGAGGGTTTATGATGTGTTGAGGATGCTGTTTAGTGTAGAGAGAGAGAGGTTTTATGATGTGTTGAGGATGCTGTTTAGTGTTTAGTGGAGAGAGAGTGGGTTTATGATGTGTTGAGGATGCTGTTTAGTGTTAAGTGGAGAGAGAGAGGGTTTATGATGTGTTGAGGATGCTGTTTAGTGGAGAGAGAGAGAGAGAGAGGGTTTATGATGTGTTGAGGATGCTGTTTGTTGTTTAGTGGAGAGAGCGAGAGAAATGGTTTATGATGTGTTGAGGATGCTGTTTAGTGTTTAGTGGCGAGAGAGAGGCTTTATGATGTGTTGATGATGCTGTTTAGTGGAGCGAGAGAGTGTTTATGATGTGTTGAGGATGCTGTTTAGTGGAGAGAGAGAGGGTTTATGAAGTGTTGAGGATGCTGTTTAGTGTTTAGTGGAGAGAGAGAGGGTTTATGATGTGTTAATGATACTGTTTAGTGTTTAGGGGAGAGAGAGAGGGTTTATGATGTGTTGAGGATGCTGTTTAGTGTTTAGTGGAGAGAGAGAGGGTTTATGATGTGTTGAGGATGCTGTTTAGTAGAGAGAGAGAGAGGGTTTATGATGTGTTGAGGATGCTGTTTAGTGTTTAGTGGAGATAGAGAGGGTTTGTGATGTGTTGAGGATGCTGTTTAGTGGAGAGAGAGAGGGTTTATGATGTGTTGAGAATGCTGTTTAGTGGAGAGAGAGAGAGGGTTTGTAATGTGTTGAGGATGCTGTTTATTGTTTAGTGGAGAGAGAGAGAGTTTATGATGTGTTGAGGATGCTGTTTAGTGTTTAGTGGAGAGAGAGAGGGTTTATGATGTGTTGAGGATGCTGTTTAGTGGAGAGAGAGAGGGGGTTTATAATGTGTTGAGGATGCTGTTTAGTGGAGAGAAAGAGGGTTTGTGATGTGTTGAGGATGCTGTTTAGTGGAGAGGGAGAGGATTTATAATGTGTTGAGGATAATGTTTAGTGTTTAGTGGAGAGAGAGAGGGTTTATGATGTGTTGAGGATGCTGTTTAGTGTAGAGAGAGAGAGGGTTTATGATGTGTTGAGGATGCTGTTTAGTGTTTAGTGGAGAGAGAGTGGGTTTATGATGTGTTGAGGATGCTGTTTAGTGTTAAGTGGAGAGAGAGAGGGTTTATGATGTGTTGAGGATGCTGTTTAGTGGAGAGAGAGAGAGAGAGAGGGTTTATGATGTGTTGAGGATGCTGTTTGTTGTTTAGTGGAGAGAGCGAGAGAAATGGTTTATGATGTGTTGAGGATGCTGTTTAGTGTTTAGTGGCGAGAGAGAGGCTTTATGATGTGTTGATGATGCTGTTTAGTGGAGCGAGAGAGTGTTTATGATGTGTTGAGGATGCTGTTTAGTGGAGAGAGAGAGGGTTTATGAAGTGTTGAGGATGCTGTTTAGTGTTTAGTGGAGAGAGAGAGGGTTTATGATGTGTTAATGATACTGTTTAGTGTTTAGGGGAGAGAGAGAGGGTTTATGATGTGTTGAGGATGCTGTTTAGTGTTTAGTGGAGAGAGAGAGGGTTTATGATGTGTTGAGGATGCTGTTTAGTGGAGAGAGAGAGAGGGTTTATGATGTGTTGAGGATGCTGTTTAGTGTTTAGTGGAGAGAGAGAGGGTTTATGATGTGTTGAGGATGCTGTTTAGTGGAGCGAGATAGGGTTTATGATGTGTTGAGGATGCTGTTTAGTGGAGAGAGAGAGAGGGTTTTTGATGTGTTGAGGATGCTGTTTATTGTTTAGTGGAGAGAGCGAGAGAAATGGTTTACGATGTGTTGAGGATGCTGTTTAGTGGAGAGAGAGAGACGTTTATGATGTGTTGAGGATGCTGTTTAGTGTTTAGTGGAGAGAGAGTGGGTTTATGATGTGTTGAGGATGCTGTTTAGTGGAGAGAGAGAGATGGTTTTTGATGTGTTGAGGATGCTGTTTATTGTTTAGTGGAGAGAGAGAGGGGGTTTATAATGTGTTGAGGATGCTGTTTAGTGGAGAGAGAGAGGGTTTATGATGTGTTGAGGATGCTGTTTAGTGGAGAGAGAGAGGGTTTATGATGTGTTGAGGATGCTGTTTAGTGTTTAGTGGAGAGAGAGAGGGTTTATGATGTGTTAATGATACTGTTTAGTATTTAGTGGAGAGAGAGAGGGTTTATGATGTGTTGAGGATGCTGTTTAGTGGAGAGAGATAGGGTTTATGATGTGTCGAGGATGCTGTTTAGTGTTTAGTGGAGAGAGAGAGGGTTTATGATGTGTTGAGGATGCAGTTTATTGTTTAGTGGAGAGAGCGAGAGAAATGGTTTATGATGTGTTGAGGATGCTGTTTAGTGGAGAGAGAGAGAGGGTTTATGATGTGTTGAGGATGCTGTTTAGTGTTTAGTGGCGAGATAGAGGGTTTATGATGTGTTGAGGATGCTGTTTAGTGGAGAGAGAGAGTGTTTATGATGTGTTGAGGATGATGTTTAGTGGAGAGAGAGAGAGGGTTTTTGATGTGTTGAGGATGCTGTTTATTGTTTAGTGGAGAGAGAGAGGGTTTATGATGTGTTGAGGATGCTATTTAGTGTTTAGTGGAGAGAGAGTGGGTTTTTCATGTGTTGAGGATGCTATTTAGTGTTTAGTGGAGAGAAGGGGTTTATGATGTGTTGAGGATGCTGTTTAGTGGAGAGAGAGAGAGAGAGGGGGGGTTTATGATGTGTTAAGGATGCTGTTTAGTGGAGAGAGAGAGAGAGAGAGAGAGAGGGTTTATGATGTGTTGAGGGTGCTGTTTAGTGGAGAGAGAGAGTGTTTATGATGTGTTGAGGATGCTGTTTAGTGGAGAGAGAGAGAGCGGTTATGATGTGTTGAGGATGCTGTTTAGTGTTTAGTGGAGAGAGAGAGGGTTTATGATGTGTTAAGGATGCTGTTTAGTGGAGAGAGAGTGTTTATGATGTGTTGAGGATGCTGTTTAGTGGAGAGAGAGAGAGAGAGAGAGAGAGAGGGTTTATGATGTGTTGAGGGTGCTGTTTAGTGGAGAGAGAGAGTGTTTATGATGTGTTGAGGATGCTGTTTAGTGGAGAGAGAGAGAGAGAGAGAGAGAGGGGGTTTATGATGTGTTGAGGATGCTGTTTAGTGTTTAGTGGAGAGAGAGAGGGTTTATGATGTGTTGAGGATGCTGTTTAGTGGAGAGAGAGAGAGCGGTTAAGATGTGTTGAGGATGCTGTTTAGTGTTTAGTGGAGAGAGAGAGGGTTTATGATGTGTTGAGGATGCTGTTTAGTGTTTAGTGGAGAGAGAGAGGGTTTATGATGTGTTGAGGATGCTGTTTAGTGGAGAGAGAAAGAGCGGTTATGATGTGTTGAGGATGCTGTTTAGTGTTTAGTGGAGAGATAGAGTGTTTATGATGTGTTGAGGATGCTGTTTAGTGGAGAGAGAGTGTGTTTATGATGTGTTGAGGATGCTATTTACTGTTTAGTGGAGAGAGAGTGGGTTTATGATGTGTTGAGGATGCTGTTTAGTGGAGAGAGAGAGTGTTTATGATGTGTTGAGGATGCTGTTTAGTGGAGAGTGAGAGAGGGTTTATGATGTGTTGAGGATGCTGTTTATTGTTTAGTGGAGAGAGAGAGGGGGTTTATAATGTGTTGAGGATGCTGTTTAGTGGAGAGAGAGAGGGTTTATGATGTGTTGAGGATGCTGTTTAGTGGAGAGAGAGAGGGTTTATGATGTGTTGAGGATGCTGTTTAGTGTTTAGTGGAGAGAGAGAGGGTTTATGATGTGTTAATGATACTGTTTAGTGTTTAGTGGAGAGAGAGAGGGTTTATGATGTGTTGAGGATGCTGTTTAGTGGAGAGAGATAGGGTTTATGATGTGTCGAGGATGCTGTTTAGTGTTTAGTGGAGAGAGAGAGGGTTTATGATGTGTTGAGGATGCAGTTTATTGTTTAGTGGAGAGAGCGAGAGAAATGGTTTATGATGTGTTGAGGATGCTGTTTAGTGGAGAGAGAGAGAGGGTTTATGATGTGTTGAGGATGCTGTTTAGTGTTTAGTGGCGAGAGAGAGGGTTTATGATGTGTTGAGGATGCTGTTTAGTGGAGAGAGAGAGTGTTTATGATGTGTTGAGGATGCTGTTTAGTGGAGAGAGAGAGGGTTTTTGTTGTGTTGAGGATGCTGTTTATTGTTTAGTGGAGAGAGAGAGGGTTTATGATGTGTTGAGTATGCTATTTAGTGTTTAGTGGAGAGAGAGTGGGTTTTTCATGTGTTGAGGATGCTATTTAGTGTTTAGTGGAGAGAAGGGGTTTATGATGTGTTGAGGATGCTGTTTAGTGGAGAGAGAGAGAGAGAGAGAGAGGGTTTATGATGTGTTGAGGATGCTGTTTAGTGGAGAGAGAGAGAGAGAGAGAGAGAGAGGGTTTATGATGTATTGAGTGTGCTGTTTAGTGGAGAGAGAGAGTGTTTATGATGTGTTGAGGATGCTGTTTAGTGGAGAGAGAGAGAGAGAGAGAGAGAGAGAGAGAGGAGAGAGAGAGAGGGTTTATGATGTGTTGAGGATTCTGTTTAGTGTTTAGTGGAGAGAGAGAGGGTTTATGATGTGTTGAGGATGCTGTTTAGTGGAGAGAGAGAGAGCGGTTATGATGTGTTGAGGATGCTGTTTAGTGTTTAGTGGAGAGAGAGAGGGTTTATGATGTGTTGAGGATGCTGTTTAGTGGAGAGAGAGAGTGTTTATGATGTGTTGAGGATGCTGTTTACTGTTTAGAGGAGAGAGAGAGGGGGTTTATGATGTGTTGAGGATGCTGTTTAGTGTTTAGTGGAGAGATAGAGTGTTTATGATGTGTTGAGGATGCTGTTTAGTGGAGAGAGAGTGTTTATGATGTGTTGAGGATGCTGTTTAGTGGAGAGAGAGAGAGAGAGAGGGTTTATGGTGTGTTGAGGGTGCTGTTTAGTGGAGAGAGAGAGAGTGTTTATGATGTGTTGAGGATGCTGTTTAGTGGAGAGAGAGAGAGAGAGAGAGAGAGGGGGTTTATGATGTGTTGAGGATGCTGTTTAGTGGAGAGAGAGAGTGTTTATGATGTGTTGAGGATGCTGTTTAGTGGAGAGTGAGAGAGGGTTTATGATGTGTTGAGGATGCTGTTTATTGTTTAGTGGAGAGAGAGAGGGGGTTTATAATGTGTTGAGGATGCTGTTTAGTGGAGAGAGAGAGGGTTTATGATGTGTTGAGGATGCTGTTTAGTGGAGAGAGAGAGGGTTTATGATGTGTTGAGGATGCTGTTTAGTGTTTAGTGGAGAGAGAGAGGGTTTATGATGTGTTAATGATACTGTTTAGTGTTTAGTGGAGAGAGAGAGGGTTTATGATGTGTTGAGGATGCTGTTTAGTGGAGAGAGATAGGGTTTATGATGTGTCGAGGATGCTGTTTAGTGTTTAGTGGAGAGAGAGAGGGTTTATGATGTGTTGAGGATGCAGTTTATTGTTTAGTGGAGAGAGCGAGAGAAATGGTTTATGATGTGTTGAGGATGCTGTTTAGTGGAGAGAGAGAGAGGGTTTATGATGTGTTGAGGATGCTGTTTAGTGTTTAGTGGCGAGAGAGAGGGTTTATGATGTGTTGAGGATGCTGTTTAGTGGAGAGAGAGAGTGTTTATGATGTGTTGAGGATGCTGTTTAGTGGAGAGAGAGAGAGGGTTTTTGTTGTGTTGAGGATGCTGTTTATTGTTTAGTGGAGAGAGAGAGGGTTTATGATGTGTTGAGTATGCTATTTAGTGTTTAGTGGAGAGAGAGTGGGTTTTTCATGTGTTGAGGATGCTATTTAGTGTTTAGTGGAGAGAAGGGGTTTATGATGTGTTGAGGATGCTGTTTAGTGGAGAGAGAGAGAGAGAGAGAGAGGGTTTATGATGTGTTGAGGATGCTGTTTAGTGGAGAGAGAGAGAGAGAGAGAGAGAGAGAGGGTTTATGATGTATTGAGTGTGCTGTTTAGTGGAGAGAGAGAGTGTTTATGATGTGTTGAGGATGCTGTTTAGTGGAGAGAGAGAGGGGGGGGGAGAGAGAGAGAGAGAGAGAGAGAGAGAGAGAGAGAGAGAGAGGGTTTATGATGTGTTGAGGATTCTGTTTAGTGTTTAGTGGAGAGAGAGAGGGTTTATGATGTGTTGAGGATGCTGTTTAGTGGAGAGAGAGAGAGCGGTTATGATGTGTTGAGGATGCTGTTTAGTGTTTAGTGGAGAGAGAGAGGGTTTATGATGTGTTGAGGATGCTGTTTAGTGGAGAGAGAGAGTGTTTATGATGTGTTGAGGATGCTGTTTACTGTTTAGAGGAGAGAGAGAGGGGGTTTATGATGTGTTGAGGATGCTGTTTAGTGTTTAGTGGAGAGATAGAGTGTTTATGATGTGTTGAGGATGCTGTTTAGTGGAGAGAGAGTGTTTATGATGTGTTGAGGATGCTGTTTAGTGGAGAGAGAGAGAGAGAGGGTTTTATGGTGTGTTGAGGGTGCTGTTTAGTGGAGAGAGAGAGAGTGTTTATGATGTGTTGAGGATGCTGTTTAGTGGAGAGAGAGAGAGAGAGAGAGGGTTTATGATGTGTTGAGGATGCTGTTTAGTGTTTAGTGGAGAGAGAGAGGGTTTATGATGTGTTGAGGATGCTGTTTAGTGGAGAGAGAGAGGGATTTATGATGTGTTGAGGATGCTGTTTAGTGTTTAGTGGAGAGAGAGAGGGTTTATGATGTGTTGAGGATGCTGTTTAGTGGAGAGAGAGAGAGCGGTTATGATGTATTGAGGATGCTGTTAGTGTTTAGTGGAGAGAGAGAGGGTTTATGATGTGTTAAGGATGCTGTTTAGTGGAGAGAGAGAGAGGGTTTATAATATGTTGAGGATGCTGTTTAGTGGAGAGAGAGAGGGTTTATGATGTGTTGAGGATGCTATTTAGTGGAGAGAGAGAGGGTTTATGATGTGTTGAGGATGCTGTTTAGTTTTCAGTGGAGAGAGAGAGGGTTTATGATGTGTTAAGGATACTGTTTAGTGTTTAGGGGAGAGAGAGAGGGTTTATGATGTGTCGAGGATGCTGTTTAGTGTTTAGTGGAGAGAGAGGGTTTATAATGTGTTGAGGATGCTGTTTATTGTTTAGTGGAGAGAGAGAGAGTTTATGATGTGTTGAGGATGCTGTTTAGTGTTTAGTGGAGAGAGAGAGGGTTTATGATGTGTTGAGGATGCTGTTTAGTGGAGAGAGAGAGAGTGTTTATGATATGTTGAGGATGCTGTTTACTGTTTAGTGGAGAGAGAGAGGGGGTTTATGATGTATTGAGGATGCTGTTAGTGTTTAGTGGAGAGAGAGAGGGTTTATGATGTGTTAAGGATGCTGTTTAGTGGAGAGAGAGTGTTTATGATGTGTTGAGGATGCTGTTTAGTGGAGAGAGAGAGAGAGAGAGAGAGAGAGAGAGAGAGAGAGAGGTTTATGATGTGTTGAGGGTGCTGTTTAGTGGAGAGAGAGCGTGTTTATGATGTGTTGAGGATGCTGTTTAGTGGAGAGAGAGAGAGAGAGAGAGAGAGAGAGAGAGAGAGAGAGACAGGGTTTATGATGTGTTGAGGATTCTGTTTAGTGTTTAGTGGAGAGAGAGTGGGTTTATGATGTGTTGAGGATGCTGTTTAGTGTTTAGTGGAGAGAGAGAGGGTTTATGATGTGTTGAGGATGCTGTTTAGTGGAGAGAGAGAGTGTTTATGATGTGTTGAGGATGCTGTTTACTGTTTAGTGGAGAGAGAGAGGGGGTTTATGATGTATTGAGGATGCTGTTAGTGTTTAGTGGAGAGAGATAGGGTTCATGATGTGTTAAGGATGCTGTTTAGTGGAGAGAGAGGGTTTATAATGTGTTGAGGATGCTGTTTATTGTTTAGTGGAGAGAGAGAGAGGGTTTATGATGTGTTGAGGATGCTGTTTAGTGTTTAGTGGAGAGAGAGAGGGTTTATGATGTGTTGAGGATGCTGTTTAGTGTTTAGTGGAGAGAGAGAGGGGGTTTATGATGTGTTGATGATGCTGTTTAGTGGAGAGAGAGAGAGGGTTTATGATGTGTTGAGGGTGCTGTTTAGTGGAGAGAGAGAGTGTTTATGATGTGTTGAGGATGCTGTTTAGTGGAGAGAGAGAGAGAGAGAGAGAGAGAGAGGGGAGAGGAGAGAGAGAGAGAGAGAGAGAGAGAGAGAGAGAGAGAGAGAGAGAGAGAGAGGGTTTATGATGTGTTGAGGATGCTGTATAGTGGAGAGAGAGAGAGAGAGAGAGAGAGTGTGTTTATGATGTGTTGAGGATGCTGTTTAGTGGAGAGAGAGAGAGAGAGAGAGAGAGGGTTTATGATGTGTTGAGGATTCTGTTTAGTGTTTAGTGGAGAGAGAATGGGTTTATGATGTGTTGAGGATGCTGTTTAGTGGAGAGAGAGTGTTTATGATGTGTTGAGGATGCTGTTTAGTGTTTAGTGGAGAGAGAGAGGGTTTATGATGTGTTGAGGATTCTGTTTAGTGGAGAGAGAGGGTGTTTATGATATGTTGAGGATGCTGTTTACTGTTTAGTGGAGAGAGAGGGGGTTTATGATGTATTGAGGATGCTGTTAGTGTTTAGTGGAGAGAGAGAGGGTTTATGATGTGTTAAGGATGCTGTTTAGTGGAGAGAGAGTGTTTATGATGTGTTGAGGATGCTGTTTAGTGGAGAGAGAGAGAGGGTTTATGATGTGTTGAGGATGCTGTTTTAGTGTTTAGTGGAGAGAGATAGGGTTTATGATGTGTTAAGGATACTGTTTAGTGTTTAGGGGAGAGAGAGAGGGTTTGTGATGTGTTGAGGATGCTGTTTAGTGTTTAGTGGAGAGAGAGAGGGTTTATGATGTGTTGAGGATGCTGTTTAGTGGAGAGAGAGAGAGGGTTTATGATGTGTTGAGGGTGCTGTTTAGTGGAGAGAGAGAGTGTTTATGATGTGTTGAGGATGCTGTTTAGTGGAGAGAGAGAGAGAGAGAGAGAGAGAGAGAGAGAGAGAGAGAGAGAGAGAGAGAGAGAGAGAGAGAGAGAGGGTTTATGATGTGTTGAGGATGCTGTATAGTGGAGAGAGAGAGAGAGAGAGAGTGTGTTTATGATGTGTTGAGGATGCTGTTTAGTGGAGAGAGAGAGAGAGAGAGAGAGGGTTTATGATGTGTTGAGGATTCTGTTTAGTGTTTAGTGGAGAGAGAATGGGTTTATGATGTGTTGAGGATGCTGTTTAGTGGAGAGAGAGTGTTTATGATGTGTTGAGGATGCTGTTTAGTGTTTAGTGGAGAGAGAGAGGGTTTATGATGTGTTGAGGATTCTGTTTAGTGGAGAGAGAGGGTGTTTATGATGTGTTGAGGATGCTGTTTACTGTTTAGTGGAGAGAGAGGGGGTTTATGATGTATTGAGGATGCTGTTAGTGTTTAGTGGAGAGAGAGAGGGTTTATGATGTGTTAAGGATGCTGTTTAGTGGAGAGAGAGTGTTTATGATGTGTTGAGGATGCTGTTTAGTGGAGAGAGAGAGAGGGTTTATGATGTGTTGAGGGTGCTGTTTAGTGGAGAGAGAGAGGGTTTATGATGTGTTGAGGATGCTGTTTTAGTGTTTAGTGGAGAGAGATAGGGTTTATGATGTGTTAAGGATACTGTTTAGTGTTTAGGGGAGAGAGAGAGGGTTTGTGATGTGTTGAGGATGCTGTTTAGTGTTTAGTGGAGAGAGAGAGGGTTTATGATGTGTTGAGGATGCTGTTTAGTGTTTAGTGGAGAGAGAGAGGGTTTATGATGTGTTAAGGATGCTGTTTAGTGTTTTGTGGCGAGAGAGAGGGTTTATGATGTGTTGAGGATTCTGTTTAGTGTTTAGTGGAGAGAAAGGGTTTATGATGTGTTGAGAATGCTGTTTAGTGGAGAGAGAGAGGCTTTATGATGTGTTAAGGATGCTGTTTAGTGGAGAGAGAGAGTGTTTATGATATGTTGAGGATGCTGTTTAGTGGAGAGAGAGAGGGTTTATGATGTGTTGAGGATGCTGTTAGTGGAGAGAGAGGGTTTATGATGTGTTGAGGATGCTGTTTAGTGGAGCGAGAGAGGGTTTATGATGTGTTGAGGATGCTGTTTAGTGGAGCGAGAGAGGGTTTATGATGTGTTAAGGATGCTGTTTAGTGGAGTGAGAGAGGGTTTATGATGTGTTAAGGATGCTATTTAGTGGAGCGAGACAGGGTTTATGATGTGTTGAGGATGCTGTTTAGTGGAGAGAGAGAGGGTTTATGATGTGTTGAGGATACTGTTTAGTGGAGAGAGAGAGGGTTTATAATGTGTTGAGGATGCTGTTTAGTGGAGCGAGAGAGGGTTTTTGATGTGTTGAGGATGCTCAAAATAAAATAAAATAAAATGTTATTTGTCACATGCGCCGAATACAACAGGTGTAGACCTTACTGTGAAATGCTTCCTTACGCACCCTTTCCAACAATGCAGAGTTAAAAAGTAAGAAAATTAGCAAATAAAAATGGAAAATAATGTCACAATATATAACAATAACAAGGAGTACCGGTACTGAGTCAATATGCAGGGGTACGAGGTAATTTAGTGTTTAGGACATGGTAATATTTCACTAGACACATGGTTACAGGCAGATTGAGAAGACTGCCCAGGACAGAGTGTGATGAAGAGAGGTTGTCGATGGCCTGCTCCCTGGGGACTGTAGTGTTGTGAACATGACTGTAGTATACTGTAGTATTTACTCTAGTGTTGTGAGCATGACTGTAGTATTTACTCTAGTGTTGTGAACATGACTGTAGTATTTACTCTAGTGTTGTGAACATGACTGTAGTATACTGTAGTATTTACTCTAGTGTTGTGAGCATGACTGTAGTATTTACTCTAGTGTTGTGAGCATGACTGTAGTATTTACTCTAGTGTTGTGAACATGACTGTAGTATTTACTCTAGTGTTGTGAACATGACTGTAGTATACTGTAGTATTTACTCTAGTGTTGTGAACATGACTGTAGTATTTACTATAGTGTTGTGAACATGACTGTAGGATACTGTAGTATTTACTCTAGTGTTGTGAACATGACTCTGGTATACTGTAGTATTTACTCTAGTGTTGTGAGCATGACTGTAGTATTTACTCTAGTGTTGTGAACATGACTGTAGTATACTGTAGTATTTACTCTAGTGTTGTGAACATGACTGTAGTATTTACTATAGTGTTGTGAACATGACTGTAGGATACTGTAGTATTTACTCTAGTGTTGTGAACATGACTGTAGGATACTGTAGTATTTACTCTAGTGTTATGGACATGACAGTAGTATACTGTGGTATTTACAATTTACTATAGTAAAAAGTATGTAGTAAAAACAACACTTTAGTATATAATATAGTAATTACTGTAGTGTTTTTGCAGACTTTAGTATACTGTAGTATTTATTGTAGTATTTAATATAGTGTTTTAATTGTATTATCTTTGACATAGCAGTGGTGGCTTTGGCCTTGAGGAAACCTACTGGACAAAACACACTCAAAGAACAAATGTTCCATAACCTGTAGATACTATAGGTAGGACCGAGGTCTGAAAGGACAGTTCAGCCCTGTCTATAACCAATACAGTATATGGTCTATACTAGGCAGGAAGGTTCCTCACTTATGGGACATGGGGGAGGGGAATGGGTAGGGTATATGCACACTAAATACTGTAATACATACTATAGTAATTACTGTAGTGTTTTTGCAGTCTGTAGTATACTGCAGTATTTACTATAGTATTCTACAGTACACTACAACATTTTAGAGTACGCATGATCAAGGTATACTACAGTGTGTAGTATAGTATCCTACAGTATACTACAGTTTACTACAGAATTATATAGTAAGTAGTGTAGTTTTCTATAGTAAGTAGTGTAGTTTTCTATAGTAAGTAGTGTAGTTTTCTATAGTAAGTAGTGTAGTTTTCTATAGTAAGTAGTGTAGTTTTCTATAGTAAGTAGTGTAGTGTTCTATAGTAAGTAGTGTAGTTTTCTATAGTAAGTAGTGTAGTTTTCTATAGTAAGTAGTGTAGTGTTCTATAGTAAGTAGTATAGTTTTCTATAGTAAGTAGTGTAGTTTTCTATAGTAAGTAGTGTCGTTTTCTATAGTAAGTAGTGTAGTTTTCTATAGTAAGTAGTGTAGTTTTCTATAGTAAGTAGTGTCGTTTTCTATAGTAAGTAGTGTAGTTTTCTATAGTAAGTACTGTAGTTTTCTATAGTAAGTAGTGTAGTTTTCTATAGTAAGTACTGTAGTGTTCTATAGTAAGTAGTGTATTTTTCTATAGTAAGTAGTGTAGTTTTCTATAGTAAGTAGTGTAGTTTTCTATAGTAAGTAGTGTAGTTTTCTATAGTAAGTAGTGTAGTGTTCTATAGTAAGTAGTGTAGTTTTCTATAGTAAGTAGTGTAGTTTTCTATAGTAAGTAGTGTAGTTTTATATAGTAAGTAGTGTAGTTTTATATAGTAAGTAGTGTAGTTTTCTATAGTAAGTAGTGTAGTTTTCTATAGTAAGTAGTGTAGTTTTATATAGTAAGTAGTGTAGTTTTCTATAGTAAGTAGTGTAGTTTTCTATAGTAAGTAGTGTAGTTTTATATAGTAAGTAGTGTAGTTTTATATAGTAAGTAGTGTAGTTTTCTATAGTAAGTAGTGTAGTTTTCTATAGTAAGTAGTGTAGTTTTCTATACTAAGTACTGTAGTTTTCTATAGTAAGTAGTGTAGTTTTCTATAGTAAGTACTGTAGTTTTCTATAGTAAGTAGTGTAGTTTTCTATAGTAAGTAGTGTAGTTTTCTATAGTAAGTAGTGTCGTTTTCTATAGTAAGTAGTGTAGTTTTATATAGTAAGTTGTGTAGTTTTCTATAGTAAGTAGTGTAGTTTTCTATAGTAAGTAGTGTAGTTTTATATAGTAAGTAGTGTAGTTTTATATAGTAAGTAGTTTAGTTTTCTATAGTAAGTAGTGTAGTGTTCTATAGTAAGTAGTGTAGTTTTCTATAGTAAGTAGTGTAGTTTTCTATAGTAAGTAGTGTAGTTTTCTATAGTAAGTAGTGTAGTGTTCTATAGTAAGTAGTGTAGTTTTCTATAGTAAGTAGTGTAGTTTTCTATAGTAAGTAGTGTAGTTTTCTATAGTAAGTAGTGTAGTTTTCTATAATAAGTAGTGTAGTTTTCTATAGTAAGTAGTGTAGTTTTATATAGTAAGTAGTGTAGTTTTCTATAGTAAGTACTGTATTTTTCTATAGTAGGTAGTGTAGTTTTCTATAGTAAGTAGTGTAGTTTTCTATAGTAAGTAGTGTAGTTTTCTATAGTAAGTAGTGTAGTTTTCTATAGTAAGTAGTGTAGTTTTCTATAGTAAGTAGTGTAGTTTTCTATAGTAAGTAGTGTAGTTTTCTATAGTAAGTAGTGTAGTTTTCTATAGTAAGTAGTGTAGTTTTCTATAGTAAGTAGTGTAGTTTTCTATAGTAAGTAGTGTAGTTTTCTATAGTAAGTACTGTAGTTTTCTATAGTAAGTAGTGTAGTTTTATATAGTAAGTAGTGTAGTTTTCTATAGTAAGTAGTGTAGTTTTATATAGTAAGTAGTGTAGTTTTCTATAGTAAGTAGTGTAGTTTTCTATAGTAAGTAGTGTAGTTTTCTATAGTAAGTAGTGTCGTTTTCTATAGTAAGTAGTGTAGTTTTCTATAGTAAGTAGTGTAGTTTTCTATAGTAAGTACTGTAGTTTTCTATAGTAAGTAGTGTAGTTTTCTATAGTAAGTAGTGTAGTTTTCTATAGTAAGTAGTGTAGTTTTCTATAGTAAGTAGTGTAGTTTTCTATAGTAAGTAGTGTAGTTTTCTATAGTAAGTAGTGTCGTTTTCATGTGAGTGTACACTACCCTACCTCCTTTGACCAGAGCCCAAATGGACCCGATCAAGGGAATAGGGTATGATTTGGCACACAGATAGCTGGGGGCACAGAGTGGAGACAGCAGTGGATCGTTCTAGAACAATGGCAGTAGGACCCGATCAAGGGAATAGGGTATGATTTGGCACACAGATAGCTGGGGGCACAGAGTGGAGACAGCAGTGGATCGTTCTAGAACAATGGCAGTAGGACCCGATCAAGGGAATAGGGTATGATTTGGCACACAGATAGCTGGGGGCACAGAGTGGAGACAGCAGCGGATCGTTCTAGAACAATGGCATTAGGGTTTATGGTCTGCATCATCCCAAATAGGGAACGCCCTGTTCCCTATACCGTCTCTATGGGCCCTGGTCCAAAGTAATGTACTACATAGGGAACAGGGTGTCATTTGGGATACACCTTATTGAGGACAGGGCTGCATTTCAATAGATACATACACAGTAAATGAAGGATAGTTGAAATCGCAATTTTTTAAAAATGAGGGTTAAATTGACTCCACTGGGAGTTAACTCAACCTTCAACAGAGCGATACGCTCCAAGGAGTTAGTGTTGATAACTGGAATTGATTGGGATGGAGTACTTTAAACTCCATTAAGAGTAACCAGGAAGTTAAATATATGGTATTATCCACAGATGTGGGAGGGGTGTCATTGTCATATTGTTTCTATATCTGTGTTTTTTGCATATACTGTACATGTATTGTTTTTTTTATCTTATGCTACACAAAGAATCATACATTTTTCTAAACAAATCCAATCTGTAAGTGGTTGGATTTAGTGGGATAGTTGTTCCCAGTTTATAATAACATGCTATTTAGCAGACGCTTTTATCCAAAGCGACTTACAGTCATGCGTGCATAATTCTTTTTTGTGTATGGGTGGTCCCGGGGATCGAACCCACTACCTTGGCGTTACAAGCGCCGTGCTCTACCAGCTGAGCTACAGAGGACCTGGTGTGTCGTCTCCATTTAATGTATATTGTTCCCTACTCAAAAGGTACTCAAAAGGTATTCTGAATGCAAGTTGTTGGTGATGTGAAAGAGCTGGATATCCTCCGGCATGATGGATTCCAACAGAGCTTGGCTATCATGATGTGACACATTAAGAAGAGAGAGAGAGAGAGAGAGAGAGAGAGAGAGAGAGAGAGAGAGAGAGAGAGAGAGAGATTCAGGCATGAATAAATTATGTTCCCGGTGGTGAGGATTTACTAGGGTATATGTGTGTTGCTGGGTTGGATTAGGTGTAATTACCCTCTGGTGTGACATAACTCCTGTTGCTGGTGTCCTCCCAGAGAGGTTGGCCACGGGACAGTCACTAAGTTACCCTGAGTTACGAAGCCTTCCTCAGCCATGAGACAAGCCTGGGACCGTGCCCTACAGCCTCGGATACATATTCAGCTGACACATACTGAAACATAAAGGCTAAGACAAGCGATTGCAAGGATAGTAAGAAGTAAGATAAATATGTTTGCTGAGATGGAGGACAGATTATGTAGCATGATGTTTTCATCAATCATTCATTTGTGAATCGGTTGTACCAATAGGACTGCAACTTCCCTCATATGTTCGCATCCTAAAGCTTTGCAGGTAGAACATGAACCGATCTGCAGTGAGTATTCCCAGGTAATGTGCGCTGCATTGTCCAACAGCGAAGCCATCTTGGGTAGAACTTGCATTTACAACCTTTGTCAATCGTGTGATCATGCCGTCACCGAAGCTCCTCTGCTTGACCAGACCACCAGCGTGTTGTCGGTACTCTGTGTTGTGAGAAGGAGAAAGGACGTGGTCAGGAGGCAGTGTGTTGTGAGAAGGAGGGGGACGTGGTCAGGAGGCAGTGTGTTGTGAGAAGGAAGGGGACGTGGTCAGGAGGCAGTGGGACCACAGCGTCTGTCCCAGCGGGGTGAAGCCAGACAGGAAGTTCCCTGTGTCCAGACCGTCTCAGATCATCCCTTTAGAGGAAGTGTGGGCAGTGATAAGTCTCCCCCCCACCCCCTCCTCCTCCATCCCCGACACTGGCAGAGGGAGGTTTCTCAATGTGACACCACAACCCACGCTCACCACTACCCATTATCAGCACTTAACCTGCACAATGGAACAGGATCTCAATAACAGGGACATTGGGTTGTGACACAGCTCTGCCACTAAGAATAGCCCTCTGACGTAACAGCATGCATCACACCGCATGACAGAAACGCAACTGGAACCGTTGCCATGCATTGATAGTACTGACTGAATATAAGCAAATCAATACTTTTAACTTCAGAAAAATTGTTGTGTGATCGACACCACGCTTAACCATTATCTCCAACATACTTCCAATATCGCTGATCTTCCTAAAGGTTCTATCCAATAGTTCCGTCCCAACTCCCAACATTCCCACAGGTTTGGGAGTAGCTAGCTAGATACTCTGTGGTTTTTTGAGCTCTGGTTTAGCTGCAGAGTGATGTGTGTGTGTGGCTATGTTTGTGTGTGTGGCTGTGTGTGTGTGTGTGTTTGTGTGTGGCTGTGTTTGTGTCTCTGTGTGTGTGTGTGTGGCTGTGTTTGTGTCTCTCTCTGTGTGTGTGTTTGTGTGTGTGTGTGTGTGTGTGTGTGTGTGTGTGTGTGTGTGCTGTGTTTGCGTCTCTGTGTGTGTGTGTGTGTGTGGCTGTGTTTGTGTCTCTCTGTGTGTGTGTGTGTGTGTGTGTGTGTGTGTGTGTGTGTGTGTGTGTGTGTGTGTGTGTGTGTGTGTGTGTGTGTGTGTGTGTGTGTGTGTGTTAGAATTAGGTTTAGGGTTAGGAGCTAGGGTTAGTTTTAGGGTTATCGTTAGGAGCTAGGGTTAGGTTTAGGGTTAGGATTAAGGTTAGGTTTTTGGGTTAAGGTTAGTGTTAGGGTTAAGGTTAGGGTTAGGTTTAGGGTAATGGTACAGGTTAGGGTTAGGGTTAGGGTTAGGGTTAGGGTTAGGGGTTAGGGAAAATAGAATTTTGAATGGGACTGAATTGTATGTCTCCACAAGGATAGCTGCACAATACTGTGTGTGTGTTGCTGTGTTTGTGGCTGTGTGTGTGTGTGTGTGGCTTTGTGTGTGTGTGTGTGTGTGTGTGTGTGTGTGTGTGTGTGTGTGTGTGTGTGTGTGTGTGTGTGTGTGTGTGTGTGTGTCTGTGTTTTGCAGAGTCAGATGGTCTGTGTCCCATTGCAGAGGGCCTTGGCTCTGTGTATCTCTCTGACACTGTCTTCACGGCTGAGACCACACGTTCTTGGCCCTCTGCCCGGCCGCTGTGTTCAATTTACAGCGGCAAGCCTCATCTAATAACATTTTCTCTGTCTTCCTGCTGGAAACGGTCTTAAATGTTTTCATCTGTCTCTCCCTTTCACTCTCTCTTTCCCTCGCTCCCACGTTTTTCCTCTTCACTCTGGTCAATGTTCTCCACTGCAGCTAAAGGATGTTCTTCTGTTTAGATACTGTCTGAAGTGTTCCCTCAGTTCTATGGTCTCAGTTCTCTGGTCTCAGTTCTCTGGTCCCCCTCCCTACTAGTTATCTAGTCACCCTCCTGTCAGTTATCTAGTCTCCCTCCTGTCAGTTATCTGGTCTCCCTCCCTGTCAGTTATCTAGTCTCCCTCCCTGTCAGTTATCTAGTCTCCCTCCCTGTCAGTTATCTAGTCTCCCTCCTGATAGTTATCTAGTCTCCCTCCTGTCAGTTATCTAGTCTCCCTCCTGATAGTTATCTAGTCTCCCTCCTGTCAGTTATCTAGTCTCCCTCCCTGTCAGTTATCTAGTCTCCCTCCTGTCAGTTCTCTAGTCTCCCTCCTGACAGTTATCTAGTCTCCCTCCTGTCAGTTCTCTAGTCTCCCTCCTGTCAGTTATCTAGTCTCCCTCCTGTCAGTTATCTAGTCTCCCTCCCTGTCAGTTATCTAGTCTCCCTCCTGTCAGTTCTCTAGTCTCCCTCCTGACAGTTATCTAGTCTCCCTCCTGTCAGTTCTCTAGTCTCCCTCCTGTCAGTTATCTAGTCTCCCTCCTGTCAGTTCTCTAGTCTCCCTCCTGTCAGTTATCTAGTCTCCCTCCTGTCAGTTCTCTAGTCTCCCTCCTGTCAGTTATCTAGTCTCCCTCCTGTCAGTTCTCTAGTCTCCCTCCCTGTCAGTTCTCCAGTCTCCCTCCTGTCAGTTCTCTAGTCTCCCTCCTGTCAGTTATCTAGTCTCCCTCCCTGTCAGTTATCTAGTCTCCCTCCTGTCAGTTCTCTAGTCTCCCTCCCTGTCAGTTCTCCAGTCTCCCTCCTGTCAGTTCTCTGGTCTCCCTCCTGTCAGTTCTCTGGTCTCCCTCCTGTCAGTTCTCTGGTCTCCCTCCTGATAGTTATCTAGTCTCCCTCCTGTCAGTTCTCTAGTCTCCCTCCTGTCAGTTATCTAGTCTCCCTCCTGTCAGTTCTCTAGTCTCCCTCCTGTCAGTTCTCCAGTCTCCCTCCTGTCAGTTCTCTAGTCTCCCTCCTGTCAGTTATCTAGTCTCCCTCCCTGTCAGTTATCTAGTCTCCCTCCTGTCAGTTCTCTGGTCTCCCTCCTGTCAGTTCTCTGGTCTCCCTCCTGTCAGTTCTCTGGTCTCCCTCCTGATAGTTATCTAGTCTCCCTCCTGACAGTTATCTAGTCTCCCTCCCTGTCAGTTATCTAGTCTCCCTCCTGTCAGTTCTCTAGTCTCCCTCCTGTCAGTTCTCTGGTCTCCCTCCTGTCAGTTCTCTAGTCTCCCTCCTGTCAGTTCTCTAGTCTCCCTCCTGTCAGTTCTCTGGTCTCCCTCCTGTCAGTTCTCTGGTCTCCCTCCCTGTCTGTTCTCTGGTCACATTCTAACCATATAGAAGATATTCTGACAGTCCACAGCATGTATCCGTTAGCTATTGATATTTAGTTGGGGGAAACGCCTCTGGCCCAGTCTCAGCCCAGAAACATGTGTCCAATGATGGCAGTGGAATCAAAGTGTTCCTTCTGGCGTGGTGCGGAGACCAGAAATTAGAGACGCACACGTGTTGGGAAGAGGAGCACTGGACTGTGTCATCAAAGGAGGGCGGTTCAGGTGTCCAACAAATTACCCCTTTACCCCAGGCTCTGCCTCGCTCCCTCTCTCTGCAGAGCTACGGGACACTACCCCCTCCTCTCTCTCTCTCTCGCTCTCTCTCTCTCTCTCTCTCTCTCTCTCTCTCTCTCTCTCTCTCTCTCTCTCTCTCTCTCTCTCTCTTCTCCCGTCCCTCTCTCTCTCTCCTCCTGGCTCTCTCTCTCCTCCCGTTCCTCTCTCTCTCCTCCCGTTCCTCTCTCTTTCCTCCTGGCTTTCTCTCTCTCCTCCTGGCTCTCTCTCTCCTTCTGTTCCTCCTGTGCTGTTCTGTTCATTCCCCCACTGGAATCTCAGTTTTGCAAAACTGTACCGAGAGGAAATCAGTCTAAGTGAGTGATTTATCATTTGGTAAGCCCAGAGCTCTGTTCTAAATGCAACAGGCCCAGCCAACATCCATAGTCCTGATGGGGTTTCTAACTACACCTAAAGTGGTTCACTGTATTCACCGCCGCATGTCCAGTAATATAGGAAAACACAGACTCCTTCTAAGGTCGATGTCCGCTCCCCCGCGGAAATCTAATAAGCATAATATAAAAATCCCCCTAAACTAGAGATACAGTTGCATTGGATGAGTCTCAATCCACCGCATTCACCTGATGTCGCACCTCCGCATCTGAGGTGAAAGGTGACAGAGCTAGAGCGGTGTTTGTCAGACCATGAGACATCCCGAAAATCAGTCTTCTCACAAAATCGTCTGTAGCGGTTTGGCCTACAAACTATTATACTAACTGTTATACCAACTTCTGTCTGTAGCGTCCGAACGGTTTGGGCTACACACTGATATGACCCC
>NW_025535449.1:75000-97804 GCF_020615455.1 Coregonus clupeaformis | reverse complement strand
CCAGACTAGACCAAGGAGTGGAATTTTAGCTAAAACAGACTGGTACCAGACTAGACCAAGGAGGAATGTTAGCCAAAACAGACTGGTACCAGACTAGACTAAGGAGTGGAATGTTAGCTAAACAGACTGGTACCCAGTGACTATACCAAGGAGTGGAATGTTAGCTAAAACAGGACTGGTACCCAGACTATGACCAAGAAGTGGAATGTTAGCTAAACAGGTACCCCAGACTAGACCAAGAAGTGGAATGCAAGCTAAACAGGCCCACCCGAACTAGACCAAGGAGTGAATGTTAGCTAAACAGACTAAGTACCCAGACTAGTCCAAAGAAGTGGAATGTTAGCTAAACAGACTGGTACCAGACTAGACCAAGGAGTGGAATTTTAGCTAAACAGACTGTACCCAACTCACCTGGAGTGGAATGTTAGCTAAACAGACTGGTACCAGACTAAACCAAGGAGTGGAATGTTAGCTAAACAGACTGGTACCCAACTAACCTTGGAATGTTAGCTAAACAGACTGTGGTACCAGACTGGGCAAGAGTGGAATGTTAGCTAAACAGACTGGTACCCGAATAGACCAAGGAGTGGAATGTTAGCTAAACAGGTACCCAGACTAGACCAAGGAGGAGTGGGAATGTTAGCTAAACAGACTGGTACAGACTAGTCCAAAGGAGTGGAATGTTAGCTAAACAGACTGGTACCAGACTAGACCAAGAAGTGGAATGTTAGCTAACTGATGTACCCAGACTAGACCAAGAGAGTGGAATGTTAGCTAAACAGACTGTACCCAGACTAGACCAAGGAAGTGGAATGATTTAGCTAAACAGACTGGTACAGACTAGACCAAAGAAGTGGAATGTTAGCTAAACAGACTGTACCGAACTAGACCAAGGAGTGGAATGTTAGCTAAACAGACTGGTACCCAGACTAGACCAAGGAAGTGGAATGTTAGCTAAACAGACTGGTACCAACTAGACCAAGGAGTGGAATGTTAGCTAAACAGACTGTAACTAGACCAAGGAGTGGAATGTTAGCTAAACAGGTACCCAACTAGACCAAGGAGTGGAATGTTAGCTAAACAGACTAATACCCAGACTAGACCAAGGAGTGGAATGTTAGCTAAACAGCTGGTACCCCAGACTAGACCAAGGAGTGGAATGTTTAGCTAAAACAGACTGGTACCCAGACTAGACCAAGGAGGAATGTTAGCTTAACAGACTCGGTACCGGGGACTCAGACCAAGGAGTGGAATGTTAGCTAAACAGAGGTACCCTAGACTAGACCAAGGAGTGGAATGTTAGCTAAAACAGACTGGTACCCAGACTAGACCAAAGGAGTGAATGTTAGCTAAACAGACTGGTACCCAGACTAGACCAAGGTGGAATGTTGATGCAAAACAGACTGGTACCCAGACTCAGACCAAGGAGTGGAATGTTAGCTAAACAGACTGGTACCCGCGACTAGACCATTCAGGAGTGGAATGTTAGGCTAAACAGACATTGCCAGACTAGACCAAGGAGAATTGGAATGTTAGCTAAACAGAGTACCCTAGACTAGACCAAGGGAGTGGAATGTTAGCTAAACATAGACTAGACCAAGGAGTGGAATGTTAGCTAAACAGACTGGTTCCCAGACTAGACCAAGGAGTGAATGTTAGCTAAACAGAGTACCCAGGACTAGACCAAGAGTGGAATGTTACTGCAAACAGGTACCCAGACTAGACCAAGGAGTGGAATGTTAGCTAAACAGACTAGTACCCAGACTAGACCAAGGATGGAATGTTAGCTAAACAGCTGGTACCCAGACTAGACCAAGGAGTGAATGTTAGAAGCTAAACAGACTGGTACCCAGACTAGACCAAGGAGTGGAATGTTAGCTAAACAGACTGGTACAGACTAGACCAAGGAGTGGAAATGTTAGCTAAACAGACTGGTACACAGACTAGACCAAGGAGTGGAAATGTGTTAGCTAAACAGACTGGTACGCCACCTAGACCAAGGAGGGAATGTTAGCTAAACAGACTGGTACCAGACTAGACCAAGGAGTGGGAATGTTGAAGCAAACAGGTACCCAGATCTAGACCAAGGAGGGAATGTTAACAAAACAGAGTACCCAGAACTAGACCAAGGAGTGGAATGTTAGCTAAAACAGACTAGACTAGACCAAGGAGTGGAATGTTAGCTGGAAACAGCTGTACCCAGACTAGGACCAAGAGTGGAATGTTAGCCCCTTAACAGTGTAACCAGACTAGACCAAGGAGTGGAATTTTAGCTAAACAGACTGGTACCCAGACTAGAGCCAAAAGGATTGGAATGTTAGCTAAACAGACGTACCCAGACTAGACCAAGGATGGAATGTTACACGCTAAGACTGCTGGTACCCAGACTAGACCAAGGAGTGGAATGTTAGCTAAACAGACTGGGTACCAGACTAGACTCAAGGGAGTGGAATGTTAGCTAAACAGACTGGTACCGAGACTTAGACCAAGGAGTGGAATGTTAGCTACGGATTGGTACCCAGACTAGACCAAGGAGTGGAATGTTGAATAAACAGGCTTACCCAGACTACATTGGAGATGGAATGTTAGCTAAACAGACTGGTACCCAGACTAGACCAAGGAGTGGAATGTTAGCTAAACAGACTACGGTACCCAGACTAGACCAAGGAGTGGAATTTAGCAAACAGAGTACCCAGACTAGACCAAGGAGTGAATGTTAGCTGAACAGGCGCCCAGACTAGACCAAGGAGTGAATGTTAGCTAAACAGACTGGTAAGACTAGACCAAGAGGAATGTTAGCTAAACAGACTGGTACCCAGACTAGACCAAGGAGTGGAATGTTAGCTAAACAGACTGGTACCCACTAGACTCAAGGAAGTGGAATGTTAGCTAAACGACTGGTACCCAGACTAGACCAAGGAGTGGAATGTTAGCTAAAACAGACTGGTACCGGGGACTAGACCAAGAAGTGGAATGTTATCTATACAGACTGGTACCCAGACTAGACCAAAGGAGTGGGAATGTTGAATCCTAAAACAGACTGGTACCCAGACTAGACACAAGGAGTGGAATGTTAGCTAAACAGTACCCAGACTAGACCAAGGAGTGGAATGTTAGCCAAACAGGTACCCAGACTAGACCAAGGAGTGGAATGTTAGCTAAACAGACTGGCACCCAGACTAGACCAAGGAGTGGAATGTTAGGCCAAACAGACTGGTACCCAGACTAGACCAAGGAGTGGAATGTTAGCTAAACAGACTGGTACCCGGACTAGACCAAGGAGTGGAATGTTAGCTAAACAGACTGGTACCCAGACTAGACCAAAGGAGTGGAATGTTAGCCTAAACAGACTGGTATTAGACTAGACCAAGGAGTGGAATGTTAGTAAACAGACGGTACCCAGACTAGACCAAGGAGTGGAACCCAAGCTAAACAGACTGGTACCCAGACTAGACCAAGGAGTGGAATGTTAGCTAAACAGGTACCCAGACTAGACCAAGGAGTGGAATGTTAGCTAAACAGACTGGTACCCAGACTAGACCAAGGAGTGGAATGTTAGCTAAACAGCTGTACCCAGACTAGACCAAAGAGTGGAATGTTAGCTAAACAGACTGGTACCCAGACTAGACCAAGGAGTGGAATGTTTGCTAAACAGACTGGTACCCAGACTAGACCAAGGAGTGGAATGTTAGCTAAACAGACTGGTACCAGACTAGGACCAAGGATTGGAATGTTACTAGGAACAGACTGGTACCCAGACTCAGACCAAGGAGTGGAATCGTTAGCTAAACAGGTACTTTAGACTAGACCAAGGAGTGGAATGTTAGCTAAACAGACTGGTACCCAGACTAGACCAAGGAGTGGAATGTTAGCTAAACAGCTGGTACCCAGACTAGACCAAGGAGTGGGAATGTTAGCTAAACAGACTGGTACCCAGACTAGACCAAGGAGTGGAATGTTAGCTAAACAGACTGGTACCCAGAACTAGACCAAGGAGTGGAATGTTAGCTAAACAGACTGGTACCAGACTAGACCCAAGGAGTGGAATTGTTAGCTAAACAGACTGGTACCCAGACTAGACCAAGGAGTGGAATGTTAGCTAAACAGACGGTACCCAGACTAGACCAAGAGTGGAATGTTAGCTAAACAGATTGGTACCCAGACTAGACCAAGGAGTGGAATGTTAGCTAAACAGACTGGTACCAGACTAGACCAAGGGAGTGGAATGTTAGCTAAACAGACTGGTACCCAGACTAGACCAAGGAGTGGAATGTTAGCTAAACAGGTACCCAGACTAGACCAAGGAGAGGAATGTTAGCTAAACAGACTGGTACCCAGACTAGACCAAGGAGTGGAATGTTAGCTAAACAGGTACCGAGACTAGACCAAGGAGTGGAATGTTAGCTAAAACAGACTGGTACAGACTAGACCAAGGAGTGGAATGTTAGCTAAACAGACTGGTCAAAGACTAGACCAAGGGAGTGGAATGTTAGCTAAACAGACTGGTACAAGACTAGACCACAGGGGAGTGGAATGTTAGCTAAACAGACTGGTACCCAGACTAGACCAAGGAGTGGAATGTTAGCTAAACAGACTGGTACCAGACTAGACCAAGGAGTGGAATGTTAGCTAAACAGGTACCCAGACTAGACCAAGGAGTGGGAATGTTAGCCCCTAGACTGGTACCCAGATTTAGACCAAGGAGTGGAATGTTAGCTAAACAGACAGGTTCCAGACTAGAACCAAGGAGTGGAATGTTAGCCTAAACAGGTACCCAGACTAGACCAAGGGGTGGAATGTTAGCTTAACAGGTACCCAGACTAGACCAAGGAGTGGAATGTTAGCTAAACAGACTGTTACCAGACTAGACCAAAGGGGAGTGGAATGATAGCTAAACAGACTGGTACCAGACTAGACCAAGGAGTGGAATGTTAGCTAAACAGACTGGTACCCAGACTAGACCAAGGAGTGGAATGTTAGCTAAACAGTACCAGACTAGACCAAGGAGTGGAATGTTAGCTAAACAGACTGGGTACCCAGACTAGACCAAGGAGATGGAATGTTAGCACTAAACAGGTACCCAGACTAGACCAAGGAGTGGAATGTTAGCTAAACAGGCACCCAGACTAGACCAAGGAGTGGAATGTTAGCTTCTGAAACAGACTGGTACCCAGACTAGTCCAAGGAGTGGAATGTTAGCAAAACAGACTGGTACCAGACTAGACCAAGGAGTGGAATTTTTAGCTAAACAGACTGGTACCCAGACTAGACCAAGGAGTGGAATGTTAGCTAAACAGACTGGTACCAGACTAGACCAAGGAGTGGAATGTTAGCTAAACAGACTGGTACCCAGACTAGACCAAGGAGTGGAATGTTAGCTAAACAGGTACCCAGACTAGACCAAGGAGTGGAATGTTAGCTAAACAGGCACCCAGACTAGACCAAGGAGTGGAATGTTAGCTAAACAGACTGGTACCCAGACTAGTCCAAGGAGTGGAATGTTAGCTAAACAGACTGGTACCAGACTAGACCAAGGAGTGGAATTTTAGCTAAACAGACTGGTACCCAGACTAGACCAAGGAGTGGAATGTTAGCTAAACAGACTGGTACCAGACTAGACCAAGGAGTGGAATGTTAGCTAAACAGACTGGTACCCAGACTAGACCGAGGAGTGAAATGTTAGCTCAAACAGCTGGTACCCAGACTAGACCAAGGAGTGGAATGTTAGCTAAACAGGCAAACTGTAGACTAGACCAAGGAGTGGAATGTTAGCTAAACAGATGGTACCCAGACTAGACCAAGGAGTGGAATGTTAGCTAAACAGACTGGTACCCAGACTAGACCAAGGAGTGGAATGTTAGCTAAACAGACTGGTACCCAGACTAGACCAAGGGAGGGAATGTTAGCTAAACAGACTGGTACCCAGACTAGACCAAGGAGTGGAATGTTAGCTAAACAGACTGGTACCCAGGGACTCAGACCACAGGGTGGAATGTTAGCCAAAACAGCTGCACATCAGACCAGACCAAGGAGTGGAATGTTAGCCAAACAGACTGGTACCCAGGACTAGACCAAGGAGTGGAATGTTAGCTAAACAGACTGTAAACTAGACCAGACAAGGAGTGGAATGTTAGGCCAAACAGACTGCACCCAGACTCAGACCAAGGAGTGGAATGTTAGCTAAACAGACTGGCACCCAAGAGACTAGACCAAGGAGTGGAATGTTAGCTAAACAGACTGGTACCCAGACTAGACCAAGGAGTGGAATGTTAGCTAAACAGACTGGTACTCCCCAGACTAGACCAAGGGAGTGGAATGTTAGCTAAACAGACTGCTTGTACATCCAGACTAGACCAAGGAGTGGAATGTTAGCTAAACAGACTGGTACCCAGACTAGACCAAGGAGTGGAATGTTAGCTAAACAGACTGGTACCAGACTAGACCAAGGAGTGGAATGTTAGCTAAACAGACTGGATACCCAGACTAGACCAAGGGAGTGGAATGTTAGCTAAACAGACTGGTACCCAGACTAGGACCAAGGGAGTGGAATGTTAGCTAAACAGAGGTTACCCAGACTAGACCAAGGAGTGGAATGTTAGCTAAAGCAGACTGGTACCCAGACTAGACCAAAGTGGAATGTTAGCTAAACAGACTGGTACCCAGACTAGACCAAGGAGTGGAATGTTAGCTAAACAGACTGGTACCAGACTAGACCAAGGGAGTGGAATGTTAGCTAAACAGACTGGTACCCAGACTAGACCAAGGAGTGGAATGTTAGCTAAACAGAGTACCCAGACTAGACCAAGGAGTGGAATGTTAGCTAAACAGACTGGTACCCAGACTAGACCAAGGAGTGGAATGTTAGCTAAACAGACTGGTACAGACTAGACCAAGAAGTGGAATGTTAGCTAAACAGGTACCCAGACTAGACCAAGGAGTGGAATGTTAGCTAAACAGACTGGTACCCAGACTAGACCAAGGAGTGGAATGGTTAGCTAAACAGACTGGTACCAGACTAGACCAAGAGTGGAATGTTAGCTAAACAGACCGGTACCCAGACTAGACCAAGGAGTGGAATGTTAGCTAAACAGACTGGTACCCAGACTAGACCAAGGAGTGGAATGTTAGCTAAACAGACTGGTACCAGACTAGACCAAGGAGTGGAATGTTAGCTAAACAGGTACCCAGACTAGACCAAGGAGTGAGAATGTTAGCTAAACAGACGTACCAAGACTAGACCAAGGAGTGGAATGTTAGCTAAACAGACTGGTACCCAGACTAAACCAAGGAGTGGAATGTTAGCTAAACAGACTGGTACCAGACTAGACCAAGAGTGGAATGTTAGCTAAACAGACTGGTACCCAGACTAGACCAAGGAGTGGAATGTTAGCTAAACAGACTGGTACCCAGACTAGACCAAGGAGGAATGTTAGCTAAACAGGCTGGTACCCAGACTAGACCAAGGAGTGGAATGTTAGCTAAACAGACTGGGTACCCAGACTAGACCAAGGAGTGGAATGTTAGCTAAAACAGACTGGTACCAGACTAGACCAAGGAGTGGAATGTTAGCTAAACAGGTACCCAGACTAGACCAAGGAGTGGAATGTTAGCTAAGACAGACTGGTACCAGACTAGACCAAGGGGAGTGGAATGTTAGCTAAACAGACTGGTACCCAGACTAGACCAAGGGAGTGGAATGTTAGCTAAACAGAGTACCCAGACTAGACCAAGGAGTGGAATGTTAGCTAAACAGACTGGTACCCAGACTAGACCAAGGAGTGGAATGTTAGCTAAACAGACTGGTACCCAGACTAGACCAAGGAGTGGAATGTTAGCTAAACAGACTGGTACCCAGACTAGACCAAGGAGTGGAATGTTAGCTAAACAGACTGGTACCCAGACTAGACCAAGGAGGAATGTTAGCTAAACAGACTGGTACCAGACTAGACCAAGAGTGGAATGTTAGCTAAACAGACTGGTACCCAGACTAGACCAAGGAGTGGAATGTTAGCTAAACAGACTGGTACCCAGACTAGACCAAGGAGTGGAATGTTAGCTAAACAGACTGGGTACCAGACTAGACCAAGGAGTGGAATGTTAGCTAAACAGGTACCCAGACTAGACCAAGGAGTGGAATGTTAGCTAAACAGTGTACCCAGACTAGACCAAGGAGTGGAATGTTAGCTAAACAGACTGGTACCCAGACTAGACCAAGGAGTGGAATGTTAGCTAAACAGACTGGTACCCAGACTAGACCAAGGAGTGGAATGTTAGCTAAACAGACTGGTACCAGACTAGACCAAGGAGTGGAATGTTAGCTAAACAGACTGGTACATCAGACTAGACCAAGGAGTGGAATGTTAGCTAAACAGACTGGTACCCAGACTAGACCAAGGAGTGGAATGTTATCTAAACAGACTGACAGACTAGACCAAGGAGTGGAATGTTAACTAAACAGACTGGGTACCCAGACTAGACCAAGGAGTGGAATGTTAGCTAAACAGACTGGTACCCAGACTAGACCAAGGAGTGGAATGTTAGCTAAACAGACTGGTACCCAGACTAGACCAAGGAGTGGAATGTTACGCTAAACAGACTGGTACCCAGACTAGACCAAGGAGTGGAATGTTAGCTAAACAGACTGGTACCCAGACTAGACCAAGGAGTGGAATGTTAGCTAAACAGACTGGTACCCAGACTAGACCAAGGAGTGGAATGTTAGCTAAACAGACTGGTACCCAGACTAGACCAAGGAGTGGAATGTTAGCTAAACAGACTGGTACCCAGACTAGACCAAGGAGATGGAATGTTAGCTAAACAGACTGGTACCCAGACTAGACCAAGGAGTGGAATGTTAGCTAAAACAGACTGGTACCCAGACTAGACCAAGGAGTGGAATGTTAGCTAAACAGGCTGGTACCCAGACTAGACCAAAGGAGTGGAATGTTAGCTAAACAGACTGGTACCCAGACTAGACCAAGGAGTGGAATGTTAGCTAAACAGGTACCCAGACTAGACCAAAGGAGTGGAATGTTAGCTAAACAGACTGGTACCCAGACTAGACCAAGGAGTGGAATGTTAGCTAAACAGACTGGTACCCAGACTAGACCAAGGAGTGGATTGTTATTTAAACAGACTGGTACCCAGACTAGACCAAGGAGTGGAATGTTAGCTAAACAGGTACCCAGACTAGACCAAGGAGTGGAATGTTAGCTAAACAGACTGGTACCAGACTAGACCAAGGAGTGGAATGTTAGCTAAACAGACTGGCACCCAGGACTAGACCAAGGAGTGGAATGTTAGCTAAACAGACTGGTACCCAGACTAGACCAAGGAGTGGAATGTTAGCTAAACAGACTGGTACCCGACTAGACCAAGGAGTGGAATGTTAGCTAAACAGACTGGTACCCAGACTAGACCAAGGAGTGGAATGTTAGCTAAACAGGTACCCAGACTAGACCAAGGAGTGGAATGTTAGCTAAACAGACTGGTACCCAGACTAGACCAAGGAGTGGAATGTTAGCTAAACAGACTGGTACCCAGACTAGACCAAGGAGTGGAATGTTAGCTAAACAGACTGGTACCAGACTAGACCAAGGAGTGGAATGTTAGCTAAACAGCTGGTACCCAGACTAGACCAAGGAGTGGAATGTTAGCTAAACAGACTGGTACCCAGACTAGACCAAGGGAGTGGAATGTTAGCTAAACAGACTGGTACCAGACTAGACCAAGGAGTGGAATGTTAGCTAAACAGACTGGTACCCAGACTAGACCAAGGAGTGGAATGTTAGCTAAACAGACTGGTACCCAGACTAGACCAAGGAGTGGAATGTTAGCTAGAACAGACTGGTACCAGACTAGACCAAGGAGTGGAATGTTAGCTAAACAGCTGGTACCCAGACTAGACCAAGGGAGTGGAATGTTAGCTAAACAGACTGGTACCCAGACTAGACCAAGGAGTGGAATGTTAGCTAAACAGACTGGTACCAGACTAGACCAAGGAGTGGAATGTTAGCTAAACAGACTGGTACCCAGACTAGACCAAGGAGTGGAATGTTAGCTAAACAGACGGTACCCAGACTAGACCAAGGAGTGGAATGTTAGCTAAACAGGTACCCGAAACTAAACCAAGGAGTGGAATGTTAGCTAAACAGACTGGTACCAGACTAGACCAAGGAGTGGAATGTTAGCTAAACAGGTACCCAGACTAGACCAAGGAGTGGAATGTTAGCTAAACAGACTGGTACCCAGACTAGACCAAGGAGTGGAATGTTAGCTAAACAGACTGGTACCCAGACTAGACCAAGGAGTGAAATGTTAGCTAAACAGACTGGTACCCAGACTAGACCAAGGAGTGGAATGTTAGCTAAACAGTGTACCCAGACTAGACCAAGGAGTGGAATGTTAGCTAAACAGACTGGTACCCAGACTAGACCAAGGAGTGGAATGTTAGCTAAACAGACTGGTACCCAGACTAGACTAAGGAGTGGAATGTTAGCTAAACAGACTGGTACCCAGACTAGACCAAGGAGTGGAATGTTAGCTAAACAGACTGGTACCCAGACTAGACCAAGGAGTGGAATGTTAGCTAAACAGACTGGTACCCGGACTAGACCAAGGAGGGGAATGTTAGCTAAACAGCTGGTACCCAGACTAGACCAAGGAGTGGAATGTTAGCTAAACAGACTGGTACCCAGACTAGACCAAGGAGTGGAATGTTAGCTAAACAGACTGGTACCCAGACTAGACCAAGGAGTGGAATGTTAGCTAAACAGACTGGTACCCAGACTAGACCAAGGAGTGGAATGTTAGCTAAACAGACTGGTACCAGACTAGACCAAGGAGTGGAATGTTAGCTAAACAGACTGGTACCCAGACTAGACCAAGGAGTGGAATGTTAGCTAAACATGGTACCCAGACTAGACCAAGGAGTGGAATGTTAGCTAAACAGGTACCCAGACTAGACCAAGGAGTGGAATGTTAGCTAAACAGACTGGTACCAGACTAGACAAGGAGTGGAATGTTAGCTAAACAGGTACCCAGACTAGACCAAGGAGTGGAATGTTAGCTAAACAGACTGGTACCAGACTAGACCAAGGAGTGGAATGTTAGCTAAACAGACTGGTACCCAGACTAGACCAAGGAGTGGAATGTTAGCTAAACAGCTGTACCAGACTAGACCAAGGAGTGGAATGTTAGCTAAACAGGTACCCAGACTAGACCAAGGAGTGGAATGTTAGCTAAACAGGACTGGTACCAGACTAGACCAAGGAGTGGAATGTTAGCTAAACAGACTGGTACCCAGACTAGACCAAGGAGTGGAATGTTAGCTAAACAGACTGGTACCAGACTAGACCAAGGAGTGGAATGTTAGCTAAACAGACTGTACCCAGACTAGACCAAGGAGTGGAATGTTAGCTAAACAGACTGGTACCAGACTAGACCAAGGAGTGGAATGTTAGCTAAACAGACTGGTACCCAGACTAGACCAAGGAGTGGAATGTTAGCTAAACAGACTGGTACCCAGACTAGACCAAGGAGTGGAATGTTAGCTAAACAGCTGGTACCCAGACTAGACCAAGGAGTGGAATGTTAGCTAAACAGACTGGTACCCAGACTAGACCAAGGAGTGGAATGTTAGCTAAACAGGTACCAGACTAGACCAAGGAGTGGAATGTTAGCTAAACAGACTGGTACCCAGACTAGACCAAGAGTGGAATGTTAGCTAAACAGACTGGTACCAGACTAGACCAAGGAGTGGAATGTTAGCTAAAACAGGACTGGTACCCAGACTAGACCAAGGAGTGGAATGTTAGCTAAACAGCTGTACCCAGACTAGACCAAGGAGTGGAATGTTAGCTAAACAGACTGGTACCCAGACTAGACCAAGGAGTGGAATGTTAGCTAAACAGACTGGTACCCAGACTAGACCAAGGAGTGGAATGTTAGCTAAACAGACTGGTACCAGACTAGAGCCAAGGAGTGGAATGTTAGCTAAACAGACTGGTTCCAGACTAGACCAAGGAGTGGAATGTTAGCTAAACAGACTGGTACCCAGACTAGACCAAGGAGTGGAATGTTAGCTAAACAGACTGTACCAGACTAGGTGGAATGTTAAGCTTAACCTGGTACCCAGACTAGACCAAGGAGTGGAATGTTAGCTAAACAGACTGGTACCCAGACTAGACCAAGGAGTGGAATGTTATCTAAACAGACTGGTACCAGACTAGACCAAGGAGTGGAATGTTAGCTAAACAGACTGGTACCCAGACTAGACCAAGGAGTGGAATGTTAGCTAAACAGTGTACCCAGACTAGACCAAGGAGTGGAATGTTAGCTAAACAGACGGTACCCAGACTAGACCAAGGAGTGGAATGTTAGCTAAACAGACTGGTACCAGACTAGACCAAGGAGTGGAATGTTAGCTAAACAGGTACCCAGACTAGACCAAGGAGTGGAATGTTAGCTAAACAGACTGGTACCCAGACTAGACCAAGGAGTGGAATGTTAGCTAAACAGACTGGTACCCAGACTAGACCAAGGAGTGGAATGTTAGCTAAACAGACTGGTACCCAGACTAGACCAAGGAGTGGAATGTTAGCTAAACAGACTGGTACCAGACTAGACCAAGGAGTGGAATGTTAGCTAAACAGACTGGTACCCAGACTAGACCAAGGAGTGGAATGTTAGCTAAACAGACTGGTACCCAGACTAGACCAAGGGGAGTGGAATGTTAGCTAAACGGACTGGTACCAGACTAGACCAAGGAGTGGAATGTTAGCTAAACAGACTGGTACCCAGACTAGACCAAGGAGTGGAATGTTAGCTAAACAGACTGGTACCCAGACTAGACCAAGGAGTGGAATGTTAGCTAAAACAGACTGGTACCCAGACTAGACCAAGGAGTGGAATGTTAGCTAAACAGACTGGTACCCAGACTAGACCAAGGAGTGGAATGTTAGCTAAACAGGTACCCAGACTAGACCAAGGAGTGGAATGTTAGCTAAACAGACTGGTACCCAGACTAGACCAAGGAGTGGAATGTTAGCTAAACAGACTGGTACCCAGACTAGACCAAGGAGTGGAATGTTAGCTATACAGACTGGTACCAGACTAGACCAAGGAGTGGAATGTTAGCTAAACAGACTGGTACCCAGACTAGACCAAGGAGTGGAATGTTAGCTAAACAGACTGTCCCAGACTAGACCAAGGAGTGGAATGTTAGCTAAACAGACTGGTACCCAGACTAGACCAAGGAGTGGAATGTTAGCTAAACAGGTACCCAGACTAGACCAAGGAGTGGAATGTTAAGCTAAACAGACTGGTACCCAGACTAGACCAAGGAGTGGAATGTTAGCTAAACAGGCTGGTACCCAGACTAGACCAAGGAGTGGAATGTTAGCTAAACAGACTGGTACCCAGACTAGACCAAGGAGTGGAATGTTAGCTAAACAGGTACCCAGACTAGACCAAGGAGTGGAATGTTAGCTAAACAGACTGGTACCAGACTAGACCAAGGAGTGGAATGTTAGCTAAAACAGATGGTACCCAGACTAGACCAAGGAGTGGAATGTTAGCTAAACAGACTGGTACCCAGACTAGACCAAGGAGTGGAATGTTAGCTAAACAGACTGGTACCCAGACTAGACAAAGGAGTGGAATGTTAGCTAAACAGACTGGTACAGACTAGACCAAGGAGTGGAATGTTAGCTAAACAGACTGGACCCAGACTAGACCAAGGAGTGGAATGTTAGCTAAACAGACTGGTACCAGACTAGACCAAGAGTGGAATGTTAGCTAAACAGACTGGTACCCAGACTAGACCAAGGAGTGGAATGTTAGCTAAACAGACTGGTACCCAGACTAGACCAAGGAGTGGAATGTTAGCTAAACAGGTACCCAGGGACTAGACCAAGGAGTGGAATGTTAGCTAAACAGACTGGTACCCAGACTAGACCAAGGAGTGGAATGTTAGCTAAACAGCGTACCCAGACTAGACCAAGGAGTGGAATGTTAGCTAAACAAGTACCCAGACTAGACCAAGGAGTGGAATGTTAGCTAAACAGACTGGTACCAGACTAGACCAAGGAGTGGAATGTTAGCTAAACAGACTGGTACCAGACTAGACCAAGGAGTGGAATGTTAGCTAAACAGACTGGTACCCAGACTAGACCAAGGAGTGGAATGTTAGCTCAAACAGGTACCCAGACTAGACCAAGGAGTGGAATGTTAGCTAAACAGACTGGTACCAGACTAGACCAAGGAGTGGAATGTTAGCTAAACAGACTGGTACCCAGACTAGACCAAGGAGTGGAATGTTAGCTAAACAGACTGGTACCAGACTAGACCAAGGAGTGGAATGTTAGCTAAACAGACTGGTACCCAGACTAGACCAAGGAGTGGAATGTTAGCTAAACAGACTGGTACCCAGACTAGACCAAGGAGTGGAATGTTATCTATACAGACTGGTACCCAGACTAGACCAAGGAGTGGAATGTTATCTAAACAGACTGGTACCCAGACTAGACCAAGGAGTGGAATGTTAGCTAAACAGGTACCCAGACTAGACCAAGGAGTGGAATGTTAGCTAAACAGACTGGTACCCAGACTAGACCAAGGAGTGGAATGTTAGCTAAACAGCTGGTACCAGACTAGACCAAGGAGTGGAATGTTAGCTAAACAGACTGGTACCCAGACTAGACCAAGGGAGTGGAATGTTAGCTAAACAGACTGGTACCAGACTAGACCAAGGAGTGGAATGTTAGCTAAACAGACTGGTACCCAGACTAGACCAAGGAGTGGAATGTTAGCTAAACAGACTGGTACCCAGACTAGACCAAGGAGTGGAATGTTAGCTAAACAGACTGGTACCCAGACTAGACCAAGGAGTGGAATGTTAGCTAAACAGACTGGTACCCAGACTAGACCAAGGAGTGGAATGTTAGCTAAACAGACTGGTACCCAGACTAGACCAAGGAGTGGAATGTTAGCTAAACAGGTACCCAGACTAGACCAAGGAGTGGAATGTTAGCTAAACAGACTGGTACCCAGACTAGACCAAGGAGTGGAATGTTAGCTAAACAGACTGGTACCCAGACTAGACCAAGGAGTGGAATGTTAGCTAAACAGACTGGTACCCAGACTAGACCAAGGAGTGGAATGTTAGCTAAACAGGTACCCAGACTAGACCAAGGAGTGGAATGTTAGCTAAACAGACTGGTACCCAGACTAGACCAAGGAGTGGAATGTTAGCTAAACAGACTGGTACCAGACTAGACCAAGGAGTGGAATGTTAGCTAAACAGACTGGTACCAGACTAGACCAAGGAGTGGAATGTTAGCTAAACAGACTGGTACCAGACTAGACCAAGGAGTGGAATGTTAGCTAAACAGACTGGTACCAGACTAGACCAAGGAGTGGAATGTTAGCTAAACAGACTGGTACCCAGACTAGACCAAGGAGTGGAATGTTAGCTAAACAGGTACCCAGACTAGACCAAGGAGTGGAATGTTAGCTAAACAGACGTACCCAGACTAGACCAAGGAGTGGAATGTTAGCTAAACAGACGGTACCCAGACTAGACCAAGGAGTGGAATGTTAGCTAAACAGACTGGTACCCAGACTAGACCAAGGAGTGGAATGTTAGCTAAACAGACTGGTACCCAGACTAGACCAAGGAGTGGAATGTTAGCTAAACAGACTGGTACCCAGACTAGACCAAGGAGTGGAATGTTAGCTAAACAGACTGGTACCAGACTAGACCAAGGAGTGGAATGTTAGCTAAACAGACTGTACCAGACTAGACCAAGGAGTGGAATGTTAGCTAAACAGACTGGTACCAGACTAGACCAAGGAGTGGAATGTTAGCTAAACAGAGGTACCCAGACTAGACCAAGGAGTGGAATGTTAGCTAAACAGACTGGTACCAGACTTGACCAAGGAGTGGAATGTCAGCTAAACAGTGTACCCAGACTAGACCAAGGAGTGGAATGATAGCTAAACAGACTGGTACCAGACTAGACCAAGGAGTGGAATGATAGCTAAACAGACTGGTACCAGACTAGACCAAGGAGTGGAATGATAGCTAAACAGACTGGTACCAGACTAGACCAAGGAGTGGAATGTTAGCTAAACAGGTACCCAGACTAGACCAAGGAGTGGAATGTTAGCTAAACAGACTGGTACCAGACTAGACCAAGGAGTGGAATGTTAGCTAAACAGACTGGTACCAGACTAGACCAAGGAGTGGAATGTTAGCTAAACAGACTGGTACCCAGACTAGACCAAGGAGTGGAATGTTAGCTAAACAGCTGGTACCAGACTAGACCAAGGAGTGGAATGTTAGCTAAACAGGTACCCAGACTAGACCAAGGAGTGGAATGTTAGCTAAACAGGTACCCAGACTAGACCAAGGAGTGGAATGTTAGCTAAACAGACTGGTACCCAGACTAGACCAAGGAGTGGAATGTTAGCTAAACAGACTGGTACCCAGACTAGACCAAGGAGTGGAATGTTAGCTAAACAGCTGGTACCCAGACTAGACCAAGGAGTGGAATGTTAGCTAAACAGACTGGTACCCAGACTAGACCAAGGAGTGGAATGTTAGCTAAACAGACTGGTACCCAGACTAGACCAAGGAGTGGAATGTTAGCTAAACAGGTACCCAGACTAGACCAAGGGAGTGGAATGTTAGCTAAACAGCTGGTACCCAGACTAGACCAAGGAGTGGAATGTTAGCTAAACAGACTGGTACCCAGACTAGACCAAGGAGTGGAATGTTAGCTAAACAGACTGGTACCCAGACTAGACCAAGGAGTGGAATGTTAGCTAAACAGACTGGTACCCAGACTAGACCAAGGAGTGGAATGTTAGCTAAACAGACTGGTACCCAGACTAGACCAAGGAGTGGAATGTTAGCTAAACAGACTGGTACCCAGACTAGACCAAGGAGTGGAATGTTAGCCTAAACAGTACCCAGACTAGACCAAGGAGTGGAATGTTAGCTAAACAGACTGTACCCAGACTAGACCAAGAGTGGAATGTTAGCTAAACAGACTGGTACCAGACTAGACCAAGGAGTGGAATGTTAGCTAAACAGACTGGTACCCAGACTAGACCAAGGAGTGGAATGTTAGCTAAACAGGTACCCAGACTAGACCAAGGAGTGGAATGTTAGCTAAACAGACTGGTACCCAGACTAGACCAAGGAGTGGAATGTTAGCTAAACAGACTGTACCCAGACTAGACCAAGGAGTGGAATGTTAGCTAAACAGACTGGTACCCAGACTAGACCAAGGAGTGGAATGTTAGCTAAACAGACTGGTACCCAGACTAGACCAAGGAGTGGAATGTTAGCTAAACAGACTGTACCCAGACTAGACCAAGGAGTGGAATGTTAGCTAAACAGACTGTACCAGACTAGACCAAGGAGTGGAATGTTAGCTAAACAGACTGGTACCAGACTAGACCAAGGAGTGGAATGTTAGCTAAACAGACTGGTACCCAGACTTGACCAAGGAGTGGAATGTTAGCTAAACAGATTGGTACCCAGACTAGACCAAGGAGTGGAATGTTAGCTAAACAGACTGGTACCCAGACTAGACCAAGGAGTGGAATGTTAGCTAAACAGACTGGTACCCAGACTAGACCAAGGAGTGGAATGTTAGCTAAACAGACTGGTACCCAGACTAGACCAAGGAGTGGAATGTTAGCTAAACAGACTGGTACCCAGACTAGACCAAGGAGTGGAACGTTAGCTAAACAGACTGGTACCCAGACTAGACCAAGGAGTGGAATGTTAGCTAAACAGACTGGTACCCAGACTAGACCAAGGAGTGGAATGTTAGCTAAACAGACTGGTACCCAGACTAGACCAAGGAGTGGAATGTTAGCTAAACAGACTGGTACCCAGACTAGACCAAGGAGTGGAATGTTAGCTAAACAGACTTGGTACCCAGACTAGACCAAGGAGTGGAATGTTAGCTAAACAGACTGGTACCCAGACTAGACCAAGGAGTGGAATGTTAGCTAAACAGACTGGTACCCAGACTAGACCAAGGAGTGGAATGTTAGCTAAACAGGTACCCAGACTAGACCAAGGAGTGGAATGTTAGCTAAACAGGTACCCAGACTAGACCAAGGAGTGGAATGTTAGCTAAACAGACTGGTACCCAGACTAGACCAAGGAGTGGAATGTTAGCTAAACAGACTGGTACCCAGACTAGACCAAGGAGTGGAATGTTAGCTAAACAGACTGGTACCCAGACTAGACCAAGGAGTGGAATGTTAGCTAAACAGACTGGTACCCAGACTAGACCAAGGAGTGGAATGTTAGCTAAACAGGTACCCAGACTAGTCCAAGGAGTGGAATGTTAGCTAAACAGGTACCCAGACTAGTAGTTCTATGGAGTTTAAAAACTGTAAGGTGCTTTCCCACTCGTATTCCTGATTATATTGTTTAAAACATGTGGTTTGGATTTGTCTTACATGGGGAGGGGGGTGAGGGGTGGAGAAGAGAGAGGGAGAGAGGGAGGGGAGGAGGACAGGGAGGGAGGAGGAGAGGGAGGGAGAGAGGAGAGGGAGGGAGGAGGAGAGGGTGAAAGTGGTTCTCATAGCAGACACCCACACACCACTTAACTTCTCTCAGTCTGTGAAGTCACGTCCCGCTGCAACTCCAGACAGCTGGCAAATCTAACACAGAGATCTCAATGAAAATGTGGTAGTGTGTGTGTGTGTGTGTGTGTGTATATATATATATTTTTTTTGTGTGTGTGTGTGTGTGTGTATATACACTACCAGTCAAAAGTGTGGATACACTTACTCATTCAAGGGTTTTTCTTAATTTTTGCAATTTTTTACATTGTAGAATAGTAGTGAAGTAACCAAAAAAGTGTTAAACAAATCAAAATATATTTTATACTTGAGATTCTTCAAATAGCCACCCTTTGCCTTGATGACAGCTTTGCACACTCTTGGCATTCTCTCAACCAGCTTCCCGGGCGTCTCGGTACGGTACATGAATTTACACGGAGAATACACAGTATAAAAATAAACAACACTTGAGTGCAAATTAGCCTACTCAAACACCCGGCTCAAACAGAGGGATGCTACGTTAGCTAGCTGGCTATGACTATCCAACACAACACTGGAACTCTTCCAAGTCAAGGGAAGCTTTGGTTTTACTCATTTATTGCCACCGGGGCCCACCGGTCTAACTGCTAAACTGCTTACTGACTGTACACTGTACTGCATGATTGTAGCGGGTTTACTAAGGCGTTAGTTCTATTAGCTATGTTGACTAGGACGTTACTTTAGCTAATATGGGGACAACTATGTAGGCTGTGTGTAGCGGTTATGACATGGTTTGGCTTGGAAAGGTTTTTTCACCTGGTCACATACAGCTGATGTGTTGTTCATTGAAGTCCACAAGCGAAGGGAAAATGTGAGAGGAGGAGAGTGCATAGAGGCGAGAAGGAATACAACGTGGCTGCTATGAAAGTGAACTGTGTTTATGCGTGATCAGGGGTGTATTCATTACGCCTGTTCTGTTGAAAAAACGTTTCATAAACGAAAGCAAACGGAACGAAACGGGGATAAAAAATACCTGAATTTGTCCAATAGAAACTCTCGTTTGGACTAGTGATTATACCCTAGATCAGCTAGATGCAGGCAAGAGTGGGCAAGGCGGTATTGAATGTGTCACTCACTGTCTGTCCATCTGTCACCTCAATATCTTCTCTCGACCTGTGTGCACCTACGTTGTAAACTTTCATTCATAGGTTAGGTTGTAGCAACCTCATGATGGGTACAGGGAAAATTAGTATCATGTAGTAAACACAAAAACAAGTGCCACGTGTGTGTGTGAATCCAAAGAAAGATCTCGTCTAACACACACACACACACAGACACAGTGTTATAGAGGTGGTAGTGGTGATGACGTGTGTGTGTGTGTGTATGTGTGTGTGTGTGCAGGTGGGGAGACCCTGGCTGAGGTCCTGGTTGCGTGTGATGCAGAACTGAACACATTTCCAAACAAACACACTGGAAGCAATTAAGTCTCAGAGACTCCAAGACACACACAAACACACACACAAACACACACACACAGACACAGACTGTCAAGGCGTGCTGAAGGTGGGTGTGGTGTAGGAATCATGCGCAGGACGCAGAGGCTCAGTCCAAAGGCTTTAGTGCAATATATATATAAAAGACAGAAGCACAATAAGCCCGAAGGCGAATACACGGCGCACACAGGCGACAAAACAAATGGCGCACAAACATGTGCAAACTACCCTCTTCAAAACACTGGAGGGAAAATGTAGCTCCAAACACGAAACAGAAGCGCAATCACACACAACGACAAGCACACACAACGAGAACTAAATAGGACACTAACGAGGACTAACAAGACACAGGTGTACAACATCCAGACAAAACCAAACGAACATGAAACATAGATCGGTGGCAGCTAGTACTCCGGGGACGACGACCGCCGAAGCCTGCCCGAACCAGGAGGAGGAGCAGCCTCGGCCGAAACCGTGACACAGACACACACACAGACACACACACCAATCTGAGCTGCTTTACAGTCAAATACAAACAGCGTCAGCACTTTACTCCAGCGCATTACTAAAGATATCTTCACTTTTAGAAACTAGAAGCCTGTGAATGTAGAGAGATGAGACAGGACTATGGGAGACGTAGATATAGAGCTGTATATAATAGACAGGAGTATGGGAGACGTAGATATAGAGCTGTATATAATAGACAGGACTATGGGAGACGTAGATATAGAGCTGTTATATAATAGACAGGAGTATGGGAGATGTAGATATAGAGCTGTTATATAATAGACAGGAGTATGGGAGACGTAGATATAGAGCTGTTATATAATAGACAGGAGTATGGGAGACGTAGATATAGAGCTGTTATATAATAGACAGGAGTATGGGAGACGTAGATATTAGAGCTGTGTATAATAGACAGGAGTATGGGAGACGTAGATATAGAGCTGTTATATAATAGACAGGAGTATGGGAGACGTAGATATAGAGCTGTATATAATAGACAGGACTATGGGAGACGTAGATATAGAGCTGTTATATAATAGACAGGAGTATGGGAGACGTAGATATAGAGCTGTATGTAATAGACAGGAGTATGGGAGACGTAGATATAGAGCTGTATATAATAGACAGAAGTATGGGAGACGTAGATATAGAGCTGTTATATAATAGACAGGAGTATGGGAGACGTAGATATAGAGCTGTATATAATAGACAGGAGTATGGGAGACGTAGATATAGAGCTGTTATATAATAGACAGGAGTATGGGAGACGTAGATATAGAGCTGTATATAATAGACAGGACTATGGGAGACGTAGATATAGAGCTGTTATATAATAGACAGGAGTATGGGAGACGTAGATATAGAGCTGTTATATAATAGACAGGCGTATGGGAGACGTAGATATAGAGCTGTATATAATAGACAGGAGTATGGGAGACGTAGATATAGAGCTGTTATATAATAGACAGGAGTATGGGAGACGTAGATATAGAGCTGTTATATAATAGACAGGAGTATGGGAGACGTAGATATAGAGCTGTATATAATAGACAGGAGTATGGGAGACGTAGATATAGAGCTGTTATATAATAGACAGGAGTATGGGAGACGTAGATATAGAGCTGTATATAATAGACAGGAGTATGGGAGACGTAGATATAGAGCTGTATATAATAGACAGGACTATGGGAGACGTAGATATAGAGCTGTATATAATAGACAGGAGTATGGGAGACGTAGCTATAGAGCTGTATATAATAGACAGGACTATGGGAGACGTAGATATAGAGCTGTATATAATAGACAGGACTATGGGAGACGTAGATATAGAGCTGTATATAATAGACAGGAGTATGGGAGACGTAGATATAGAGCTGTATATAATAGACAGGACTATGGGAGATGTAGATCCAGTGTCTTCGAAAAGTATTCAGTATTTTCCACATTTTGTTAGGTTATTGCCTTATTCAGTACTTTGTTGAAGCACCTTTGGCAGCGATTACAGCGTCAAGTCTTCTTGGGTATGACGCTACAAGTTTGGCACACCAGTATTAGAGGAGTTTCTCCCATTCTTCTCTGCAGATCCTCTCAAGCTCTGTCAGGTTGGATGGGGAGCGTCACTGCACAGCTATTTTCAGGTCTCTCCAGAGATGTTCGATCGGGTTCAAGTCCAGCCTCTGGCTGGGCCACTCAAGGACTTTCAGAGACTTGTCCCGAAGCCACTCCTGCGTTGTCTTGGCTGTGTGTTTACGGTCGTTGTCCTGTTGGAAGGTGAACCTTGGCCCCAGTCTGAGGTCCTGAGCGCTCTGGAGCAGGTTTTCATCAAGGATCTCTCTGCACTTTGCTCCGTTCATCTTTCCCTCGATCCTGACTAGTCTCCCAGTCCCTGCCTCTGAAAAACATCCTCACAGCATGATGCTGCCACCACCATGCTTCACCGTAGGGATGGTGCCAGGTTTCCTCCAGACGTGACAGTTCAAAGGTCAAAGAGTTTAAACTTGGTTTCATCAGACCAGAGAATCTTGTCTTATTAACTCCGAGCGGGCTATCATGTGGCTACCGTCTGGATACTCTACCATAAAGGCCTGATTGGTGGAGAGCTGCAGAGATGGTTGTCCTTCTGGAAGGTTCTCCCATCTCCACAGAGGAACTCTGGAACTCTGTCAGAGTGACCATCGGGTTCTTGGTCACCTCCCTGACCAAGGCCCTTCTCCCCCGATTGCTCAGTTTGGCCG
>NW_025535449.1:57500-67500 GCF_020615455.1 Coregonus clupeaformis | reverse complement strand
ATAATCAATATAATATAATGATCAACACAATATAATGATCAATACAATATTATGATCAATACAATATTATGATCAACACAATATTATGATCAACACAATATTATGATCAACACAATATAATGATCAATACAATATTATGATCAACACAATATTATGATCAATACAATATTATGATCAATACAATATTATGATCAATACAATATAATGATCAATACAATATTATGATCAATACAATATTATGATCAATGCAATATTATGATCAACACAATATTATGATCAATATAATATAATGATCAACACAATATAATGATCAATACAATATTATGATCAACACAATATTATGATCAATACAATATTATGATCAACACAATATTATGATCAATACAATATTATGATCAACACAATATAATGATCAATACAATATTATGATCAATACAATATAATGATCAATACAATATTATGATCAACACAATATTATGATCAATACAATATTATGATCAAAACAATATTATGATCAATACAATATTATGATCAATACAATATTATAATCAATATAATATAATGATCAATACAATATTGTGATCAATACAATATTGTGATCAATACAATATTATGATCAATACAGTATGATCAACACAATATTATGATCAATACAATATTGTGATCAATACAATATTATGATCAATATAATATAATGATCAATACAATATAATTATCAATACAATATTACGATCAATACAATATTATGATCAATACAATATTATGATCAATACAATATTATGATCAATACAATATAATTATCAATACAATATTACGATCAATACAATATTATGATCAATACAGTATGATCAACACAATATTATGATCAATACAATATTGTGATCAATACAATATTATGATCAATATAATATAATGATCAATACAATATAATTATCAATACAATATTACGATCAATACAATATTATGATCAATACAATATTATGATCAATACAATATTATGATCAATACAATATTGTGATCAATACAATATTATGATCAATACAATATTATGATCAATACAATATAATGATCAATACAATATTATGATCAACACAATATTATGATCAATACAATATTGTTTTGTTGTGTTCTTTTAACAGAGCTGAGATTGACTTTTAAGTGTAGCAGTACAGATGAAGTCAGATATTGAAGACGTGTAGAATATGAATGACTGTATAAATGACGTGTAGAATATGAATGACTGTATAAATGACGTGTAGAATATGAATGAGTGTATAAATGAACATGTAGAATATGAATGACTGTATAAATGAACATGTGTATGTCAACGTGTGTCAGGTATGTCCGTTGAAAACGTTGTATGTTAAAACCACTGTGTGTCTAACTAGTTCCATAGCCTTTTTTTTAAGGGAAAATGCCCAAATAATAATTTCTAGTTCAATTAACATATGAGACAATTTGAGCAAACACATCATTTTAAGTTGGCTGGATTTTTGCCTACGTTTTCTCATGTTGGAGCTAAGTTTGGTGCAAATAAAAATGTTAAGTTCAGGTAACACTTTGAGTGAAAAGTTGAGTAAACAAAAAAAAAAGGCTGTGGAACCAGTTACTAAATAATATTTAGTTAAAACAACTACAGGAGGATAGAGGATTTCACAAGCTAACTTCTTTATTCAATTCATACAGCTCAAGTAGACTCAATCACGCTTCGTTTCACTATTGTTTAGAGACTGAGGTATAAAGTCAGGTAGAGACTGAGGTATAAAGTCAGGTAGAGACTGAGGTATGAAGTCAGGTAGAGACTGAGGTATAAAGTCAGGTAGAGACTGAGGTATAAAGTCAGGTAGAGACTGAGGTATAAAGTCAGGTAGAGACTGAGGTATAAAGTCAGGTAGAGACTGAGGTATAAAGTCAGGTAGACTGAGGTATAAAGTCAGGTAGAGACTGAGGTATAAAGTCAGGTAGAGACTGAGGTATAAAGTCAGGTAGACTGAGGTATAAAGTCAGGTAGAGACTGAGGTATAAAGTCAGGTAGACTGAGGTATAAAGTCAGGTAGACTGAGGTATAAAGTCAGGTAGAGACTGAGGTATAAAGTCAGGTAGAGACTGAGGTATAAAGTCAGGTAGAGACTGAGGTATAAAGTCAGGTAGAGACTGAGGTATAAAGTCAGGTAGAGACTGAGGTATAAAGTCAGGTAGAGACTGAGGTATAAAGTCAGGTAGAGACTGAGGTATAAAGTCAGGTAGAGACTGAGGTATAAAGTCAGGTAGAGACTGGGGTATAAAGTCAGGTAGAGACTGAGGTATAAAGTCAGGTAGACTGAGGTATAAAGTCAGGTAGAGACTGAGGTATAAAGTCAGGTAGACTGAGGTATAAAGTCAGGTAGAGACTGAGGTATAAAGTCAGGTAGAGACTGAGGTATAAAGTCAGGTAGAGACTGAGGTATAAAGTCAGGTAGAGACTGAGGTATAAAGTCAGGTAAAGACTGAGGTATAAAGTCAGGTAGAGACTGAGGTATAAAGTCAGGTAGCGACTGAGGTATAAAGTCAGGTAGACTGAGGTATAAAGTCAGGTAGACTGAGGTATAAAGTCAGGTAGAGACTGAGGTATAAAGTCAGGTAGAGACTGAGGTATAAAGTCAGGTAGAGATTGAGGTATAAAGTCAGGTAGACTGAGGTATAAAGTCAGGTAGAGACTGAGGTATAAAGTCAGGTAGAGACTGAGGTATAAAGTCAGGTAGAGACTGAGGTATAAAGTCAGGTAGACTGAGGTATAAAGTCAGGTAGACTGAGGTATAAAGTCAGGTAGAGACTGAGGTATAAAGTCAGGTAGAGACTGAGGTATAAAGTCAGGTAGAGACTGAGGTATAAAGTCAGGTAGAGACTGAGGTATAAAGTCAGGTAGAGACTGAGGTATAAAGTCAGGTAGAGACTGAGGTATAAAGTCAGGTAGAGACTGAGGTATAAAGTCAGGTAGAGACTGAGGTATAAAGTCAGGTAGAGACTGAGGTATAAAGTCAGGTAGAGACTGAGGTATAAAGTCAGGTAGAACTGAGGTATAAAGTCAGGTAGAGACTGAGGTATAAAGTCAGGTAGAGACTGAGGTATAAAGTCAGGTAGAGACTGAGGTATAAAGTCAGGTAGAGACTGAGGTATAAAGTCAGGTAGAGACTGAGGTATAAAGTCAGGTAGAGACTGAGGTATAAAGTCAGGTAGACTGAGGTATAAAGTCAGGTAGAGACTGAGGTATAAAGTCAGGTAGAGACTGAGGTATAAAGTCAGGTAGAGACTGAGGTATAAAGTCAGGTAGAGACTGAGGTATAAAGTCAGGTAGACTGAGGTATAAAGTCAGGTAGAGACTGAGGTATAAAGTCAGGTAGAGACTGAGGTATAAAGTCAGGTAGAGACTGAGGTATAAAGTCAGGTAGAGACTGAGGTATAAAGTCAGGTAGAACTGAGGTATAAAGTCAGGTAGAGACTGAGGTATAAAGTCAGGTAGAGACTGAGGTATAAAGTCAGGTAGAGACTGAGGTATAAAGTCAGGTAGAGACTGAGGTATAAAGTCAGGTAGAGACTGAGGTATAAAGTCAGGTAGAGACTGAGGTATAAAGTCAGGTAGACTGAGGTATAAAGTCAGGTAGAGACTGAGGTATAAAGTCAGGTAGAGACTGAGGTATAAAGTCAGGTAGAGACTGAGGTATAAAGTCAGGTAGAGACTGAGGTATAAAGTCAGGTAGAGACTGAGGTATAAAGTCAGGTAGAGACTGAGGTATAAAGTCAGGTAGACTGAGGTATAAAGTCAGGTAGACTGAGGTATAAAGTCAGGTAGAGACTGAGGTATAAAGTCAGGTAGAGACTGAGGTATAAAGTCAGGTAGAGACTGAGGTATAAAGTCAGGTAGAGACTGAGGTATAAAGTCAGGTAGAGACTGAGGTATAAAGTCAGGTAGAACTGAGGTATAAAGTCAGGTAGACTGAGGTATAAAGTCAGGTAGACTGAGGTATAAAGTCAGGTAGAGACTGAGGTATAAAGTCAGGTAGAGACTGAGGTATAAAGTCAGGTAGAGACTGAGGTATAAAGTCAGGTAGAGACTGAGGTATAAAGTCAGGTAGAGACTGAGGTATAAAGTCAGGTAGAGACTGAGGTATAAAGTCAGGTAGAACTGAGGTATAAAGTCAGGTAGAGACTGAGGTATAAAGTCAGGTAGAGACTGAGGTATAAAGTCAGGTAGAGACTGAGGTATAAAGTCAGGTAGAGACTGAGGTATAAAGTCAGGTAGAGCTGAGGTATAAAGTCAGGTAGAGACTGAGGTATAAAGTCAGGTAGAGCTGAGGTATAAAGTCAGGTAGAGACTGAGGTATAAAGTCAGGTAGAGACTGAGGTATAAAGTCAGGTAGAGACTGAGGTATAAAGTCAGGTAGAGACTGAGGTATAAAGTCAGGTAGAGACTGAGGTATAAAGTCAGGTAGAACTGAGGTATAAAGTCAGGTAGAGACTGAGGTATAAAGTCAGGTAGAGACTGAGGTATAAAGTCAGGTAGAGACTGAGGTATAAAGTCAGGTAGAGACTGAGGTATAAAGTCAGGTAGAGACTGAGGTATAAAGTCAGGTAGAGACTGAGGTATAAAGTCAGGTAGAGACTGAGGTATAAAGTCAGGTAGACTGAGGTATAAAGTCAGGTAGAGACTGAGGTATAAAGTCAGGTAGAGACTGAGGTATAAAGTCAGGTAGAGACTGAGGTATAAAGTCAGGTAGAGACTGAGGTATAAAGTCAGGTAGAGACTGAGGTATAAAGTCAGGTAGAGACTGAGGTATAAAGTCAGGTAGAGACTGAGGTATAAAGTCAGGTAGACTGAGGTATAAAGTCAGGTAGAGACTGAGGTATAAAGTCAGGTAGAGACTGAGGTATAAAGTCAGGTAGAGACTGAGGTATAAAGTCAGGTAGAGACTGAGGTATAAAGTCAGGTAGAGACTGAGGTATAAAGTCAGGTAGAGACTGAGGTATAAAGTCAGGTAGAGACTGAGGTATAAAGTCAGGTAGAGACTGAGGTATAAAGTCAGGTAGAGACTGAGGTATAAAGTCAGGTAGAGACTGAGGTATAAAAGTCAGGTAGAGACTGAGGTATAAAGTCAGGTAGAGACTGAGGTATAAAGTCAGGTAGAGACTGAGGTATAAAGTCAGGTAGAGACTGAGGTATAAAGTCAGGTAGAGACTGAGGTATAAAGTCAGGTAGAGACTGAGGTATAAAGTCAGGTAGAGACTGAGGTATAAAGTCAGGTAGAGACTGAGGTATAAAGTCAGGTAGAGACTGAGGTATAAAGTCAGGTAGAGACTGAGGTATAAAGTCAGGTAGAGACTGAGGTATAAAGTCAGGTAGAACTGAGGTATAAAGTCAGGTAGAGACTGAGGTATAAAGTCAGGTAGAGACTGAGGTATAAAGTCAGGTAGAGACTGAGGTATAAAGTCAGGTAGAGACTGAGGTATAAAGTCAGGTAGAGACTGAGGTATAAAGTCAGGTAGAGACTGAGGTATAAAGTCAGGTAGAGACTGAGGTATAAAGTCAGGTAGAGACTGAGGTATAAAGTCAGGTAGAGACTGAGGTATAAAGTCAGGTAGAGACTGAGGTATAAAGTCAGGTAGAGACTGAGGTATAAAGTCAGGTAGAGACTGAGGTATAAAGTCAGGTAGACTGAGGTATAAAGTCAGGTAGAGACTGAGGTATAAAGTCAGGTAGAGACTGAGGTATAAAGTCAGGTAGAGACTGAGGTATAAAGTCAGGTAGAGACTGAGGTATAAAGTCAGGTAGAGACTGAGGTATAAAGTCAGGTAGAGACTGAGGTATAAAGTCAGGTAGAGACTGAGGTATAAAGTCAGGTAGAGACTGAGGTATAAAGTCAGGTAGAGACTGAGGTATAAAGTCAGGTAGAGACTGAGGTATAAAGTCAGGTAGAGACTGAGGTATAAAGTCAGGTAGAGACTGAGGTATAAAGTCAGGTAGAGACTGAGGTATAAAGTCAGGTAGAGACTGAGGTATAAAGTCAGGTAGAACTGAGGTATAAAGTCAGGTAGAGACTGAGGTATAAAGTCAGGTAGAGACTGAGGTATAAAGTCAGGTAGAGACTGAGGTATAAAGTCAGGTAGAGACTGAGGTATAAAGTCAGGTAGAGACTGAGGTATAAAGTCAGGTAGAGACTGAGGTATAAAGTCAGGTAGAGACTGAGGTATAAAGTCAGGTAGAGACTGAGGTATAAAGTCAGGTAGAGACTGAGGTATAAAGTCAGGTAGAGACTGAGGTATAAAGTCAGGTAGAGACTGAGGTATAAAGTCAGGTAGAGACTGAGGTATAAAGTCAGGTAGAGACTGAGGTATAAAGTCAGGTAGAGACTGAGGTATAAAGTCAGGTAGAGACTGAGGTATAAAGTCAGGTAGAGACTGAGGTATAAAGTCAGGTAGAGACTGAGGTATAAAGTCAGGTAGAGACTGAGGTATAAAGTCAGGTAGAGACTGAGGTATAAAGTCAGGTAGACTGAGGTATAAAGTCAGGTAGAGACTGAGGTATAAAGTCAGGTAGAGACTGAGGTATAAAGTCAGGTAGAGACTGAGGTATAAAGTCAGGTAGAGACTGAGGTATAAAGTCAGGTAGAGACTGAGGTATAAAGTCAGGTAGAGACTGAGGTATAAAGTCAGGTAGAGACTGAGGTATAAAGTCAGGTAGAGACTGAGGTATAAAGTCAGGTAGACTGAGGTATAAAGTCAGGTAGACTGAGGTATAAAGTCAGGTAGAGACTGAGGTATAAAGTCAGGTAGAGACTGAGGTATAAAGTCAGGTAGAGACTGAGGTATAAAGTCAGGTAGACTGAGGTATAAAGTCAGGTAGACTGAGGTATAAAGTCAGGTAGAGACTGAGGTATAAAGTCAGGTAGAGACTGAGGTATAAAGTCAGGTAGAGACTGAGGTATAAAGTCAGGTAGAGACTGAGGTATAAAGTCAGGTAGACTGAGGTATAAAGTCAGGTAGAGACTGAGGTATAAAGTCAGGTAGACTGAGGTATAAAGTCAGGTAGAGACTGAGGTATAAAGTCAGGTAGAGACTGAGGTATAAAGTCAGGTAGAGACTGAGGTATAAAGTCAGGTAGAGACTGAGGTATAAAGTCAGGTAGACTGAGGTATAAAGTCAGGTAGAGACTGAGGTATAAAGTCAGGTAGAGACTGAGGTATAAAGTCAGGTAGAGACTGAGGTATAAAGTCAGGTAGAGACTGAGGTATAAAGTCAGGTAGAGACTGAGGTATAAAGTCAGGTAGAGACTGAGGTATAAAGTCAGGTAGAGCCTGAGGTATAAAGTCAGGTAGAGACTGAGGTATAAAGTCAGGTAGAGACTGAGGTATAAAGTCAGGTAGAGACTGAGGTATAAAGTCAGGTAGAGACTGAGGTATAAAGTCAGGTAGAGACTGAGGTATAAAGTCAGGTAGAGACTGAGGTATAAAGTCAGGTAGAGACTGAGGTATAAAGTCAGGTAGAGACTGAGGTATAAAGTCAGGTAGAGACTGAGGTATAAAGTCAGGTAGAGACTGAGGTATAAAGTCAGGTAGAGACTGAGGTATAAAGTCAGGTAGAGACTGAGGTATAAAGTCAGGTAGAGCTGAGGTATAAAGTCAGGTAGAGACTGAGGTATAAAGTCAGGTAGAGACTGAGGTATAAAGTCAGGTAGAGACTGAGGTATAAAGTCAGGTAGACTGAGGTATAAAGTCAGGTAGACTGAGGTATAAAGTCAGGTAGACTGAGGTATAAAGTCAGGTAGAGACTGAGGTATAAAGTCAGGTAGACTGAGGTATAAAGTCAGGTAGAGACTGAGGTATAAAGTCAGGTAGAGACTGAGGTATAAAGTCAGGTAAACTGAGGTATAAAGTCAGTTAGAGACTGAGGTATAAAGTCAGGTAGAGACTGAGGTATAAAGTCAGGTAGAGACTGAGGTATAAAGTCAGGTAGAGACTGAGGTATAAAGTCAGGTAGAGACTGAGGTATAAAGTCAGGTAGAGACTGAGGTATAAAGTCAGGTAGACTGAGGTATAAAGTCAGGTAGAGACTGAGGTATAAAGTCAGGTAGACTGAGGTATAAAGTCAGGTAGAGACTGAGGTATAAAGTCAGGTAGAGACTGAGGTATAAAGTCAGGTAGAGACTGAGGTATAAAGTCAGGTAGAGACTGAGGTATAAAGTCAGGTAGACTGAGGTATAAAGTCAGGTAGAGACTGAGGTATAAAGTCAGGTAGAGACTGAGGTATAAAGTCAGGTAGAGACTGAGGTATAAAGTCAGGTAGAGACTGAGGTATAAAGTCAGGTAGACTGAGGTATAAAGTCAGGTAGAGACTGAGGTATAAAGTCAAGTAGAGCCTGAGGTATAAAGTCAGGTAGAGACTGAGGTATAAAGTCAGGTAGAGCCTGAGGTATAAAGTCAGGTAGAGACTGAGGTATAAAGTCAGGTAGAGACTGAGGTATAAAGTCAGGTAGAGACTGAGGTATAAAGTCAGGTAGAGACAGAGGTATAAAGTCAGGTAGACTGAGGTATAAAGTCAGGTAGACTGAGGTATAAAGTCAGGTAGAGACTGAGGTATAAAGTCAGGTAGAGACTGAGGTATAAAGTCAGGTAGAGACTGAGGTATAAAGTCAGGTAGAGACTGAGGTATAAAGTCAGGTAAAGACTGAGGTATAAAGTCAGGTAGACTGAGGTATAAAGTCAGGTAGACTGAGGTATAAAGTCAGGTAGACTGAGGTATAGTCAGGTAGAGACTGAGGTATAAAGTCAGGTAGAGACTGAGGTATAAAGTCAGGTAGAGACTGAGGTATAAAGTCAGGTAGACTGAGGTATAAAGTCAGGTAGACTGAGGTATAAAGTCAGGTAGAGACTGAGGTATAAAGTCAGGTAGAGACTGAGGTATAAAGTCAGGTAGAGACTGAGGTATAAAGTCAGGTAGACTGAGGTATAAAGTCAGGTAGACTGAGGTATAAAGTCAGGTAAACTGAGGTATAAAGTCAGGTAGAGACTGAGGTATAAAGTCAGGTAGACTGAGGTATAAAGTCAGGTAGAGACTGAGGTATAAAGTCAGGTAGAGACTGAGGTATAAAGTCAGGTAGAGACTGAGGTATAAAGTCAGGTAGACTGAGGTATAAAGTCAGGTAGAGACTGAGGTATAAAGTCAGGTAGAGACTGAGGTATAAAGTCAGGTAGACTGAGGTATAAAGTCAGGTAGACTGAGGTATAAAGTCAGGTAAACTGAGGTATAAAGTCAGGTAGAGACTGAGGTATAAAGTCAGGTAGAGACTGAGGTATAAAGTCAGGTAGACTGAGGTATAAAGTCAGGTAGAGACTGAGGTATAAAGTCAGGTAGACTGAGGTATAAAGTCAGGTAGAGACTGAGGTATAAAGTCAGGTAGAGACTGAGGTATAAAGTCAGGTAGAGACTGAGGTATAAAGTCAGGTAGAGACTGAGGTATAAAGTCAGGTAGACTGAGGTATAAAGTCAGGTAGAGACTGAGGTATAAAGTCAGGTAGAGACTGAGGTATAAAGTCAGGTAGACTGAGGTATAAAGTCAGGTAGACTGAGGTATAAAGTCAGGTAGACTGAGGTATAAAGTCAGGTAGAGACTGAGGTATAAAGTCAGGTAGACTGAGGTATAAAGTCAGGTAGAGACTGAGGTATAAAGTCAGGTAGAGACTGAGGTATAAAGTCAGGTAAACTGAGGTATAAAGTCAGGTAGAGACTGAGGTATAAAGTCAGGTAGACTGAGGTATAAAGTCAGGTAGAGACTGAGGTATAAAGTCAGGTAGAGACTGAGGTATAAAGTCAGGTAGACTGAGGTATAAAGTCAGGTAGAGACTGAGGTATAAAGTCAGGTAGACTGAGGTATAAAGTCAGGTAGCGACTGAGGTATAAAGTCAGGTAGAGACTGAGGTATAAAGTCAGGTAGAGACTGAGGTATAAAGTCAGGTAGAGACTGAGGTAT
>NW_025535449.1:40000-52500 GCF_020615455.1 Coregonus clupeaformis | reverse complement strand
AACAGCCAATCACTCACCTCACCTCGCGCTGAGTCTAATCTCACCTGGTGTAAACGTGTGTGTGTGTGTGTGTGTGTGTGTGTGTGGGAGTTGGAGAGTGTGTATGTGTGTGTGTGTGTTCGCCAAAGGGTCGTTAGGAGGTTTTTTTCTTGGGGTTTAACCGTCCATGCATCGCTTCACACTGGGGATTACCGCACTGCATGCCGCGGCCATGTGGAAGAACTTTGTCCCGCTCTAGCCCCAGTGTCCATCTACCAGCCCTGCGGAACCTTCCTCACTCTCTTTCCGCCCGGCCGCTGTCATCCAGACCTGCGGAACCTTCCTCACTCTCTTTCCGCCCGACCGCTGTCATCCTGACCTGCGGGTTTGTTCTGACATGTGATTTACATACTTAAATAAAAAGCCAGGAGAAAACACATAAAAGAAACAAACAGAGAGAGAGAGAGAGAGTTGGAATCCTCCGCGTCGTGGGATTTTACTCCTCCTGTGGATTAGAACTATACGGGCGACTCCTCGGTCCCTCTCCTCCGGTAGGCTACTAAAACCAGTCCACTGCAGTGGATAATGTCTCTAAAGTCGAGCCTCGCTGCTCCGGCCCCTGCCTCAGCTCTGGGTCTGTGTCGCTGTCTGCTGGTTGTCCTGGTGGTCCTGGAGCTGTCCGGCAGGGCAGAGGGCCAGCCATGCCCGGCGCAGTGCTCCTGTTCCGGCTCTACTGTGGACTGTCACGGCCAGGGGCTCCGCGTCGTCCCCAGGAATATACCCCGTAACACAGAGAGACTGTGAGTATATCAACTATATATAGGGGTTATTGTCTACCCTCCCTGAAGTTTATCATATAGCCCCCAGTGGTTTCCAACCAGGGGTACTTGGATCCCTGGGGGGTACTTGGCCTATCCACAGGGGCTACTTGAAGAAGACTCATGAGATCATAGGGTTACTGGTCAAATGCACACAAAGGGGTGGGTACTTCAGGTGTACTCCCGGCAGAGCAAAAAAATTCAGTTGGTGGTAACAAGTAACCTAAAAAGGTTGGGAACCACTGATATAGCTAGCCATGATCATAATACATCGAGGCTATTATCTGCTGTAAAGGTCCTACGACAGAGTTGTCCAAAATAAGTCATTCTGGTGAACTGGTTCATTAACAGAACCCCAAAAGAACCTTGTGGATCAGTTATAGAACTTTATTGATCATTAAAGAAGTGGTGGAGAGAGTGGAACCATTGGCCTCGGACAGTTAATTAATTTGGCCCGTTTAAATGAACTACATTGTGATATAGAATATATGACAAAAAAATATATAATAGAAAATATAATAAAATAGTATAGAATAGATTACCGGTTACGGCCGAATTAACGTTATTCGGTAACGAGGTTCGTGAAGTTATGGGTTTATGTTTGACGTCTCGCGCTGTTGCAACGCGAAACCCTCAGCCCGACCGCGACACACACAGCTCGAACTAATCAAAAACGGATTTGGTGAGTTTACTATTAAGTGAATAAAGCCTGTGGGATTGTTTTTCTACCCGCTGTGGAGATTGGTGTGATTTGTTAGGCTACCCCTGAAACATTTTAATTTATCCGTCACCAGATTGAACCAATGATCTCCTAAATGTAGCTACAATGACATTAAACGCCTCCCTTTATGTAGCGCGTTATTTGATAGGCTTCTCTCATCTGTAATGGAAAGAGGAAGCTGTTCCTGGATCCTGTGACGCTCCCCATAATGTTTATGTCATCATTTAATTGTGGGCTAGATCATGTAAATAACTAGGATGATAATAATAAGACATTAAATTGTAGGATGTGTTTTTATTGAAATATGTTTTATAAAAAATTTTGTAAATATGCATGATTGTTTTTTTTTGGGTCCATATTGTAACTCATTGTGACTTCTTGTTTCTCCAGGGATCTGAACGCTAATAATCTGACGAAAATCACAAAGGCCGATTTCGCTGGACTGAGGAATCTGCGCGTGCTGTAAGTAATAATAATAAGCCATTTAGCAGACGCTTTTATCCAGAGCGACTTACAGTCATGTGCGCATACATTTTTACGTATGGGTGGTCCCGGGGATCGAACCCACTACCCCTGGCGTTACAAGCGCTGTGCTCTACCAGCTGAGCTACAGAGGACCACATTGAGCTACAGAGGACCACCCTGTATAGTCGGCTATAGTTATTCAAACAGAACCTTTACAACTTCAAGCTTCATAGTTGACAACAGATCATTCACATGAAACACTGTAATGATTAAATATCATAGAAAGTTGCCGTTATTAAATTCATGTGGGTTTATCACCCTGACATTGAACATCACAATGAAGTGATGAACCATTTTGTTTGTAGTTCGAGGTCATAGAAACAAAAACAGACGTAGATATTTGTCAGCAAAGCATCTGTAGACTACGGGGGGCCTTTATACAAGGCGTTTTCAGTAGCCTTTAAACTGGTTATAAATAAGCCTATAGGGTACGGTTAAGAGTCGTTGATATAAAGTTATAGCCTATCAAAACGTTCTCACAGTCTCACTGCAGAATTAGACGTTTTTACAAATGTCTAAATTGCTCCAAACCTCAAATGTTGAAGTCTAAATGACACATGACACGAGTTTGCAGATTAATCTGCCACCCCGTCCGCAACACCCTAGCTACTATTTTAGTCATTTAGCAGACGCTCTTATCCAGAGCGACTTACAGTTAGCGAGTGCATACATTTTTATTTTTCATACTGGCCCCCCCGTGGGAATCGAACCCACAACCCTGGCGTTGCAAACGCCATGCTCTACCAACTGAGCTACATCCCTGCCGGCCAGTCCCTGCCCTACCCTGGACCAATTGTGCACCGCCCCATGGGTCTCCCGGGTCGCGGCCGGCTACGACAGAGCCTGGCTACGAACCAGGATATCTAGTGGCACAGCTAGCACTGCGATGCAGTGCCTTAGACCACTGCGCCACTCGATGGTAATAACCTCAAAGACGCCCCCCTAGTGGCGATGTCCTGTATTTAGACACGCGGTTCCCACCTGAGCTCCAGACGTTTCAGGCAGATTAGGCAGGTACGGTTAAATTAAGGCATTATCTGACCGGGTTAAAGTTAAGGGTTATTGCTTGGGATACAGAAACAACTCTAGGGGTTAACTTCTGGCGTTAATTTCCGATTGGTTAACAATTCAGGCGTTAATTTCCGATTGGTTAACAATTCAGGCATTCATTTCTGATTGGTTAACAATTCAGGCATTCATTTCCGATTGGTTAACAATTCAGGCATTAATTTCTGATTGGTTAACAATTCAGGCATTCATTTCCGATTGAATGTTACGTTACGGATGAAGGTTTGGGATAGGGTTTAAACAGAAAAACAACTCCAGGGTTAAGTTTAGCCATGAAATAAGACTGTCCTTGCTAGCTCATTGTGGATGGATGTTGTAGTGCTATAAGCTGTGAGCTCCTGCTCCATAGGCTGTGGGTTCAATCCCAGCTCTGGGCTCTTGTTTTGAGTTTATTTTAATTTTTAACCCCTTGTGGACGGTTTTGACAGCGTCTCCCGACGTCCTGGGGATCTTCGAAAACGTCAAATTCGGACTTGAACCTAGAGTGATCTCTCTGAGCCTATCCAGTAGCTGAATAAAGCCTACAAAGGCTGCTGTGTGACTCCATGTCTGTGTGACTCCATGTCTGTGTGACTCCATGTCGGTGTGACTCCATGTTGGTGTGACTCCATGTCTGTGGGACTCCATTCCATGTCTGTGTGACTCCATGTCTGTGTGACTCCATGTCTGTGTGACTCCATTCCATGTCTGTGTGACTCCATGTCTGTGTGACTCCATGTCTGTGTGACTCCATAGTCTGTGTGACTCCATGTCGGGTGTGACTCCATGTCGGTGTGACTCCATGTCTGTGTGACTCCATGTCGGTGTGACTCCATGTCTGTGGACTCCATGTCTGTGTGACTCCATGTCTGTGTGACTCCATGTCTGTGTGACTCCATGTCTATGTGACTCCCATGTCTGTGTGACTCCATGTCTGTGTGACTCCATGTCGTGTGACTCCATGTCTTTGTGACTCCATTCCATGTCGGTGTGACTCCATGTCTGTGTGACTCCATGTCTGTGTGACTCCATGTCTGTGTGACTCCATGTCTGTGACTCCATGTCTGTGTGACTCCATCATGTCTGTGTGACTCCATGTCTCTGTGACTCCATGTCTGTGTGACTCCATGTCTGTGGACTCCATGTCTGTGTGACTCCATGTCTGTGTGACTCCATGTCTGTGTGACTCCATGTCTGTGTGACTCCATGTCTGTGTGACTCCACATGTCTGTGTGACTCCATGTCTGTGACTCCATGTCGGTGTGACTCCATGTCTGTGTGACTCCATTCCATGTCTGTGTGACTCCATTCCATGTCTGTGTGACTCCATGTCTGTGTGACTCCATTCCATGTCTGTGTGACTCCATGTCTGTGTGACTCCATGTCTGTGTGACTCCATGTCTGTGTGACTCCATTCCATGTCGGTGTGACTCCATGTCGGTGTGACTCCATGTCTGTGTGACTCCATGTCTGTGTGACTCCATTCCATGTCTGTGTGACTCCATGTCTGTGTGACTCCATTCCATGTCTGTGTGACTCCATGTCTGTGTGACTCCATGTCGGTGTGACTCCATGTCGGTGTGACTCCATTCCATGTCTGTGTGACTCCATGTCGGTGTGACTCCATGTCTGTGTGACTCCATGTCGGTGTGACTCCATGTCGGTGTGACTCCATGTCTGTGTGACTCCATTCCATGTCGGTGTGACTCCATGTCTGTGTGACTCCATGTCTGTGTGACTCCATGTCTGTGTGACTCCATGTCTGTGTGACTCCATTCCATGTCTGTGTGACTCCATGTCTGTGTGACTCCATGTCGGTGTGACTCCATATCTGTGTGACTCCATGTCTGTGTGACTCCATGTCTGTGTGACTCCATTCCATGTCGGTGTGACTCCATGTCTGTGTGACTCCATGTCTGTGTGACTCCATTCCATGTCGGTGTGACTCCATGTCTGTGTGACTCCATTCCATGTCGGTGTGACTCCATGTCTGTGTGACTCCATTCCATGTCTGTGTGACTCCATTCCATGTCTGTGTGACTCCATGTCTGTGTGACTCCATTCCATGTCTGTGTGACTCCATGTCTGTGTGACTCCATGTCTGTGTGACTCCATGTCTGTGTGACTCCATGTCGGTGTGACTCCATGTCTGTGTGACTCCATGTCTGTGTGACTCCATTCCATGTCTGTGTGACTCCATGTCTGTGTGACTCCATGTCTGTGTGACTCCATGTCTGTGTGACTCCATGTCTGTGTGACTCCATGTCTGTGTGACTCCATGTCTGTGTGACTCCATTCCATGTCGGTGTGACTCCATGTCTGTGTGACTCCATGTCTGTGTGACTCCATGTCTGTGTGACTCCATGTCGGTGTGACTCCATGTCTGTGTGACTCCATTCCATGTCTGTGTGACTCCATGTCTGTGTGACTCCATGTCGGTGTGACTCCATGTCTGTGTGACTCCATTCCATGTCGGTGTGACTCCATGTCTGTGTGACTCCATTCCATGTCTGTGTGACTCCATGTCTGTGTGACTCCATGTCTGTGTGACTCCATGTCTGTGTGACTCCATTCTATGTCTGTGTGACTCCATGTCTGTGTGACTCCATTCCATGTCTGTGTGACTCCATTCCATGTCTGTGTGACTCCATGTCTGTGTGACTCCATGTCTGTGTGACTCCAATTCCATGTCTGTGTGACTCCATGTCGGTGTGACTCCATGTCTGTGTGACTCCATTCCATGTCGGTGTGACTCCATGTCTGTGTGACTCCATTCCATGTCTGTGTGACTCCATGTCTGTGTGACTCCATGTCGGTGTGACTCCATGTCGGTGTGACTCCATTCCATGTCTGTGTGACTCCATTCCATGTCGGTGTGACTCCATGTCTGTGTGACTCCATGTCTGTGTGACTCCATGTCTGTGTGACTCCATGTCTGTGTGACTCCATGTCTGTGTGACTCCATGTCTGTGTGACTCCATGTCTGTGTGACTCCATGTCTGTGTGACTCCATGTCGGTGTGACTCCATGTCGGTGTGACTCCATGTCGGTGTGACTCCATTCCATGTCTGTGTGACTCCATGTCGGTGTGACTCCATTCCATGTCTGTGTGACTCCATGTCTGCGTGACTCCATGTCGGTGTGACTCCATTACATGTCTGTGTGACTCCATGTCTGCGTGACTCCATGTCTGTGTGACTCCATTCCATGTCTGTGTGACTCCATTCCATGTCTGTGTGACTCCATTCCATGTCTGTGTGACTCCATTCCATGTCTGTGTGACTCCATTCCATGTCTGTGTGACTCCATTCCATGTCTGTGTGACTCCATGTCTGTGTGACTCCATTCCATGTCTGTGTGATTCCATGTCTGTGTGACTCTTCCATTCCTGTCTGTGTGATTCCATGTCTGTGTGACTCCATGTCTGTGTCCATGTCTGTGTGACTCCATTGTCTGTGTGACTCCATGTCTGTGTGACTCCATCTCTCCATTCATGTCTGTGTGACTCCATCTCCATGTCTGTGTGACTCATTCCATGTCTGTGTGACTCCATGTCTGTGTGACTCCATCCTTCTGTGTGACTCCATGTCTGTGTGACTCTATTCCTGTCTGTGTGACTCCATTCATGTCTGTGTGCCTCCATGTCTGTGTGACTCCATTCCATGTCTGCGTGACTCCATGTCTGTGTGACTCCATGTCAGTGTGACTCTATTCCATGTCTGCGTGACTCGCATGTCGGACATGTGACCTCCATAGGTTAACTTGAACCCATTTGCAGTCCACATAGTTCTATGTAATTTGCATGGCTTCAATAGCATTCACACTGATATAGGGGCTTAGGCCTACTGTAAATTACATTATGGCTGACCATGGACGTGCCAAACATTGTCAATAAGCAAGATTACATTCAATGTTGATAAGGCCTACAAAGAGAACAAATAATTCTAATCAAATTCTAAACAAAACGAAACAACAACTTGTTTTTAAATAGGGCTATGTCACACTTACAGGCAGCATCATTTCTCCCAGTGGCCAGATAATATTAAAACAACGCAGACTAAGGATGATTTCACAGGCATCCAAACTTTTCACAGCAGCTGGACAAAAGATCCAATATAAATACAAAAAGGGAGAATGTCCACTCACCGTTCTACTGCTCCCAAACAGGCCTGTGTTTTGTGAACATAAATCGGAGCCATCTTACATATCGGATCGCATTCCCACATCTCCAGAAGTTGCAATTGCAATCGCGCCGCAGATGTTGTCACCATAAAACCAGGAAGGTGAATCATTCTAGTAAGGTTGGTTTTAATAAAGGTAAATACCTGTCAATTTGTGGAAAAATCACCCTGATTTAACTCTTTGGTATTATCCCAGTTTACCTATTTGCTTATGGTCTCGACCTACGCCTACGCGAACTGTTAAAAAAATTATACGATAAAAAAAGATTCCATTTTATTTGGAACGGCAAGCCAGACTAAATTAAACGGGCCTATTTATATAATGAATATGAATTCGGAGGACAGAAATTATTAAATATCAAAACATTAGACCTATCACTAAAAGCTTCAGTCATACAAAAGTTATACTTAAATCCGAACTGGTTCTCTAGCAAATTAGTGAGATTGTCTCACTCCATGTTCAAGAATGGCCTTTTCCCCTTTATTCAGATTACAACCTCTCACTTTCAGTTATTTGAAAAGGAAATCATCTCCCAAATATCACTATTTCTAAAACAAGCCATAGAAAGTTGGTTGCAATTTCAATTTAATCCTCCAGAAACGACAGAACAAATAATGCAACAAATATTGTGGTTAAACTCAAATATACTAATTGATAAAAAAAAACATATTTGTTTGACAAAATGTTTAAAAAAGGTATAATCTTCGTAAAAGATATCATCGGTAGGACTGGTGGAGTTATGTCGCACATGCAGCTAACAAAAACATATGGAAATGTCTGCTCTACCCAAAATTACAACCAAATAATTGCAGCCTTACCGCAATAATGGAAGAGGAAAGTGGAAGGGGGAGAAAGTAAGGAACTTGTCTGTCGGCCTTGCATTAAAGAACATTAATTGGTTAAAGAAAACTGTGATAAATAAAAAAGTATATCAGTTTAATTTAAGGACCAAAGGATTGACAGCCGTCCCATATAGATTGCAAAATAGTTGGGAAGAGATTTCTGACGTACCGATCCCATGGCATAGTGTTTATGAACTGATACGCGAAACGACACCGGATTCAAAACATAGAATCTTTCAATTTAAATTATTGTATAAAATTCTTGCTACCAATAGAATGTTATTTATATGGGGGATACAATCTTCCCAGCTCTGCAGATTTTGCTGCGAAGAGACAGAATCCTTAGATCATTTGTTTTGGTTCTGTCCATTTGTAGCTTGTTTTTGGACACAGGTCCAGGAATGGCTAAAGGATTGAAATATTTACCTGGAGCTAACCCTGCAGATAGCACTACTGGGTTATCTGAAAAGTCATTGTCAATCGATCAATAACATAATAATACTATTAGCAAATTTTTTTATTTTCAATTCACAATCTGTAGAAACAATGAGAATAGAAAGGTTCAGAACATTTGTAAGACATCACAGTACAGTTGAAAAATATATGGCAAATAGAAATCCAATATGGATGGTGTTAAGAGATAGATGGGAGGTGTTGAATGGAATTGAAGGATGGGACTAATAACAACTAACAACAAATAATAACAAGATAACTACTAATGTAAAGCATACTGTGTCCATAATAAGTATATAGGTTGCAGGTTGGGAGCTTTTGTGAAGGAGCACAGTTAGAAAGATATGGCATATAGAAGCAAACTGGATGGACATCATGAAAATGATCGGAGAGGTTGAGGGTAGTGGAAGTTCAGGAGAAAGAACAAACAAAATATAATTACTGTAAAATTGACTGTGTCCATAAAATGTATATAGTATGTATAAGCTGGAAGTAGAGGCCTAAGCATTGTTGTTCACTAGTTTACTCCAAGTAGGGAAGGGGTTGGAAAGTAATAAAGGGAAATATATATATTTAAAAAAAGGATATGTATGTGTATGTATGTATGTATATGTGTGTATGTGTGTATGTGTATATATATATATATATATATATAAAACATGGGGGATTGGAAGTGATGCAGACAATTACATTGATGGAAGTTACAATCTATCTACAATATTAAGCTGATCTACCCACCAATTTAAAAAAATAAAATAATAATATTCCACAAGTATTATCAGCTTAACTGTTTTGTACAGATAATTATCAGACTCAAGTTACAAATGCTGGTAAACACTCAAATACATTTAGTCAACATTTTTACACCAAAGTAGTGCACTGAGCCTTTACTAGTCCTGTATTAGAGGACCCATATAGACGTCTTCACCACCAGCAAAACAATGTTTTCTTCCTGTCTGTCTGTCATGTAGCCTAATGGAGGCTGCTGTCTGTCTGTCTGTCATGTAGCCTAATGGAGGCTGCTGTCTGTCTGTCTGTCTGTCTGTCTGTCTGTCTGTCTGTCTGTCTGTCTGTCTGTCTGTCATGTAGCCTAATGGAGGCTGCTGTCTGTCTGTCTGTCTGTCATGTAGCCTAATGGAGGCTGCTGTCTGTCTGTCATGTAGCCTAATGGAGGCTGCTGTCTGTCTGTCATGTAGCCTAATGGAGGCTGCTGTCTGTCTGTCATGTAGCCTAATGGAGGCTGCTGTCTGTCTGTCTGTCTGTCATGTAGCCTAATGGAGGCTGCTGTCTGTCTGTCGTGTAGCCTAATGGAGGCTGCTGTCTGTCTGTCTGTCATGTAGCCTAATGAAGGCTGCTGTCTGTCTGTCTGTCATGTAGCCTAATGAAGGCTGCTGTCTGTCTGTCTGTCTGTCTGTCATGTAGCCTAATGGAGGCTGCTGTCTGTCTGTCTGTCATGTAGCCTAATGGAGGCTGCTGTCTGTCTGTCTGTCATGTAGCCTAATGAAGGCTGCTGTCTGTCTGTCTGTCATGTAGCCTAATGGAGGCTGCTGTCTGTCTGTCATGTAGCCTAATGAAGGCTGCTGTCTGTCTGTCATGTAGCCTAATGGAGAATGCTGTCTGTCTGTCATGTAGCCTAATGGAGGCTGCTGTCTGTCTGTCTGTCTGTCTGTCTGTCTGTCTGTCTGTCTGTCTGTCTGTCTGTCTGTCTGTCTGTCTGTCTGTCTGTCTGTCTGTCTGTCATGTAGCCTAATGGAGGCTGCTGTCTGTCTGTCATGTAGCCTAATGGAGGCTGCTGTCTGTCTGTCATGTAGCCTAATGGAGGCTGCTGTCTGTCTGTCTGTCTGTCATGTAGCCTAATGGAGGCTGCTGTCTGTCTGTCGTGTAGCCTAATGGAGGCTGCTGTCTGTCTGTCTGTCATGTAGCCTAATGAAGGCTGCTGTCTGTCTGTCTGTCATGTAGCCTAATGAAGGCTGCTGTCTGTCTGTCTGTCTGTCTGTCATGTAGCCTAATGGAGGCTGCTGTCTGTCTGTCTGTCATGTAGCCTAATGGAGGCTGCTGTCTGTCTGTCTGTCATGTAGCCTAATGAAGGCTGCTGTCTGTCTGTCTGTCATGTAGCCTAATGGAGGCTGCTGTCTGTCTGTCATGTAGCCTAATGAAGGCTGCTGTCTGTCTGTCATGTAGCCTAATGGAGAATGCTGTCTGTCTGTCATGTAGCCTAATGAAGGCTGCTGTCTGTCTGTCTGTCATGTAGCCTAATGGAGGCTGCTGTCTGTCTGTCTGTCATGTAGCCTAATGGAGGCTGCTGTCTGTCTGTCATGTAGCCTAATGGAGGCTGCTGTCTGTCTGTCTGTCATGTAGCCTAATGGAGGCTGCTGTCTGTCTGTCATGTAGCCTAATGGAGGCTGCTGTCTGTCTGTCTGTCTGTCATGTAGCCTAATGGAGGCTGCTGTCTGTCTGTCTGTCATGTAGCCTAATGGAGGCTGCTGTCTGTCTGTCTGTCATGTAGCCTAATGGAGGCTGCTGTCTGTCTGTCTGTCTGTCATGTAGCCTAATAAGCTGCTGTCTGTCTGTCTGTCTGTCTGTCTCCTTGTCTGTCTGTCTGTCTGTCTGTCTGTCTGTCTGTCTGTCTGTCTGTCTGTCTGTAATGTAGCCTAATGAAGGCTGCTCTCTGTCTGTCTGTCTGTCATGTAGCCTAATGAAGGCTGCTGTCTGTCTGTCTGTCTGTCTGTCTGTCTGTCTGTCTGTCTGTCTGTAATGTAGCCTAATGAAGGCTGCTCTCTGTCTGTGTGTGTGTGACCGTGTCTCTATGTGGTTGACAGGAAGGCAGGCAGCAGCAGCACCTGTTAAAGTACTGAGGCTGGATCCGTATCTGGAGCTGTTGCTGCCTCTCCTCAGTGTTAATGCTGCCTCTCCTCAGTGTTAATGCTGCCTCTCCTCAGTGTTAATGCTGCCTCTCCTCAGTGTTAATGCTGCCTCTCCTCAGTGTTAATGCTGCCTCTCCTCAGTGTTAATGCTGCCTGTCCTCAGTGTTAATGCTGCCTCTCCTCAGTGTTAATGCTGCCTCTCCTCAGTGTTAATGCTGCCTCTCCTCAGTGCTAATGCTGCCTCTCCCTCAGTGTTAATGCTGCCTCTCCTCAGTGTTAATGCTGCCTCTCCTCAGTGTTAATGCTGCCTCTCCTCAGTGTTAATGCTGCCTCTCCTCAGTGTTAATGCTGCCTCTCCTCAGTGTTAATGCTGCCTCTCCTCAGTGTTAATGCTGCCTCTCCTCAGTGTTAATGCTGCCTCGCCTCAGTGTTAATGCTGCCTCTCCTCAGTGTTAATGCTGCCTCTCCTCAGTGTTAATGCTGCCTGTCCTCAGTGTTAATGCTGCCTGTCCTCAGTGTTAATGCTGCCTGTCCTCAGTGTTAATGTACATGGGAAGTGTCAGGAGGGAGTTATTTTAACCGGCCGGCCCCAGGGACATGTGTTACGCTCATTAACTACACAGGAAGTGATAGAGCGAAGGACTGAAAGACAGAAAGAGATAGCAGTCAGTACATGTAACCACGGAGGGAGGAATGCAGCTCAGAGAAGGAGAGAAGGCGGGAGAGAGGGGAAGAGAGAGTGAGAGAGGGGGGAAGAGAGAGGGAGAGAGGGGAAGAGAGAGGGAGAGAGGGGGGAAGAGAGAGGGAGAGAGGGGGGAAGAGAGAGGGAGAGAGGGAAAGAGAGAGGGAGAGAGGGGGGAAGAGAGAGGGAGAGAGGGAAAGAGAGAGGGAGAGAGGGGGGAAGAGAGGGGAAAAGAGGGAAAGTGAGAGGGAGAGAGGGAAAGTGAGAGGGAGAGAGGGGGAAGAGAGAGGGAGAGAGGGGAGAGAGGGAGAGAGGGGGAAGAGAGAGGGAGAGAGGGGAAGAGAGAGGGAGAGAGGGGGGAAGAGAGAGGGAGAGAGGGGAAGAGAG
>NW_025535449.1:20000-35000 GCF_020615455.1 Coregonus clupeaformis | reverse complement strand
TTGGTAATGGGTCTGACTAACAGTAGTAGAGGTGGTTGGTAATGGGTCTGACTAACGGTAGTAGAGGTGGTTGGTAATGGGTCTGACTAACAGTAGTAGAGGTGGTTGGTAATGGGTCTGACTAACAGTAGTAGAGGTGGTTGGTAATGGGTCTGACTAACGGTAGTAGAGGTGGTTGGTAATGGGTCTGACTAACAGTAGTAGAGGTGGTTGGTAATGGGTCTGACTAACGGTAGTAGAGGTGGTAACGGTAGTAGAGGTGGTTGGTAATGGGTCTGACTAACGGTAGTAGAGGTGGTTGGTAATGGGTCTGACTAACAGTAGTAGAGGTGGTTGGTAATGGGTCTGACTAACAGTAGTAGAGGGGGTTGGTAATGGGTCTGACTAACGGTAGTAGAGGTGGTTGGTAATGGGTCTGACTAACAGTAGTAGAGGTGGTTGGTAATGGGTCTGACTAACGGTAGTAGAGGTGGTTGGTAATGGGTCTGACTAACGGTAGTAGAGGTGGTTGGTAATGGGTCTGACTAACAGTAGTAGAGGTGGTTGGTAATGGGTCTGACTAACAGTAGTAGAGGTGGTTGGTAATGGGTCTGACTAACGGTAGTAGAGGTGGTTGGTAATGGGTCTGACTAACGGTAGTAGAGGTGGTTGGTAATGGGTCTGACTAACAGTAGTAGAGGTGGTTGGTAATGGGTCTGACTAACGGTAGTAGAGGTGGTTGGTAATGGGTCTGACTAACAGTAGTAGAGGTGGTTGGTAATGGGTCTGACTAACGGTAGTAGAGGTGGTTGGTAATGGGTCTGACTAACGGTAGTAGAGGTGGTTGGTAATGGGTCTGACTAACGGTAGTAGAGGTGGTTGGTAATGGGTCTGACTAACAGTAGTAGAGGTGGTTGGTAATGGGTCTGACTAACGGTAGTAGAGGTGGTTGGTAATGGGTCTGACTAACGGTAGTAGAGGTGGTTGGTAATGGGTCTGACTAACGGTAGTAGAGGTGGTTGGTAATGGGTCTGACTAACAGTAGTAGAGGTGGTTGGTAATGGGTCTGACTAACGGTAGTAGAGGTGGTTGGTAATGGGTCTGACTAACGGTAGTAGAGGTGGTTGGTAATGGGTCTGACTAACGGTAGTAGAGGTGGTTGGTAATGGGTCTGACTAACGGTAGTAGAGGTGGTTGGTAATGGGTCTGACTAACGGTAGTAGAGGTGGTTGGTAATGGGTCTGACTAACGGTAGTAGAGGTGGTTGGTAATGGGTCTGACTAACGGTAGTAGAGGTGGTTGGTAATGGGTCTGACTAACGGTAGTAGAGGTGGTTGGTAATGGGTCTGACTAACAGTAGTAGAAGTGGTTGGTAATGGGTCTGACTAACGGTAGTAGAGGTGGTTGGTAATGGGTCTGACTAACGGTAGTAGAGGTGGTTGGTAATGGGTCTGACTAACGGTAGTAGTAACACTACCCTGCCAGGGCTGCTCTCCATCCCTGCAGTAAAACACCTCAATCAAATGTGTTACTGTTTGATTAGAGTAAAAGTATACACACTGTGCATGTTACGGTCTGTCTGTTGGTCTGTCAGTCTCTTCATTAGACAGGGTATTGGTCTGTCTGTCAGTCTGTCAGTCTCTTCATTAGACAGGGTAAGTGTCTGTCTGTCAATCTCTTCATTAGACTTGGTAAGGGTCTGTCTGTTGTTCTTTCAGTCTCTTCATTAGACAGGGTAAGGGTCTGTCTGTTGTTCTTTCAGTCTCTTCATTAGACAGGGTATTGGTCTGTCTGTCAGTCTGTCAGTCTCTTCATTAGACAGGGTAAGGGTCTGTCTGTCAGTCTCTTCATTAGACAGGGTATTGGTCTGTCTGTTGGTCTGTCAGTCTCTTCATTAGACAGGGTATTGGTCTGTCTGTTCTCCAGTCTCTTCATTAGACAGGGTATTGGTCTGTCTGTCCTGTCAGTCTCTTCATTAGACAGGGTATTGGTCTGTCTGTCAGTCTCTTCATTAGCGTTGGTCGTCTGTCAGTCTCTTCATTAGACAGGGTATTGGTCTGTCTGTTAGCCTGTCAGTCTCTTCATTAGACAGGGTATTGGTCTGTCTGTTGGTCTGTCAGTCTCTTCATTAGACAGGGTATTGGTCTGTCTGTTGGTCTGTCAGTCTCTTCATTAGACAGGGTATTGGTCTGTCTGTTGGTCTGTCAGTCTCTTCATTAGACAGGGTATTGGTCTGTCAGTCTTCATTACAGGTAAGGGTCTGTCTGTTGGTCTGTCAGTCTCTTCATTAGACAGGGTATGGGTCTGTCTGTTGGTCTGTCAGTCTCTTCATTAGACAGGGTATTGGTCTGTCTGTTGGTCTGTCAGTCTCTTCATTAGACAGGGTATTGGTCTGTCTGTTAGCCTGTCAGTCTCTTCATTAGACAGGGTAAGGGTCTGTCTGTTGGTCTGTCAGTCTCTTCATTAGACAGGGTATTGGTCTGTCTGTTGGTCTGTCAGTCTCTTCATTAGACAGGGTATTGGTCTGTCTGTTGGTCTGTCAGTCTCTTCATTAGACAGGGTAAGGGTCTGTCTGTCAGTCTCTTCATTAGACAGGGTATTGGTCTGTCTGTTAGCCTGTCAGTCTCTTCATTAGACAGGGTATTGGTCTGTCTGTCAGTCTCTTCATTAGACAGGGTAAGGGTCTGTCTGTTGGTCTTTCAGTCTCTTCATTAGACAGGGTATTGGTATGTCTGTCAGTCTCTTCATTAGACAGGGTATTGGTATGTCTGTCAGTCTCTTCATTAGACAGGGTATTGGTCTGTCAGTCTCTTCATTAGACAGGGTATTGGTATGTCTGTCAGTCTCTTCATTAGACAGGGTATTGGTATGTCTGTTAGCCTGTCAGTCTCTTCATTAGACAGGGTATTGGTCTGTCAGTCTCTTCATTAGACAGGGTATTGGTCTGTCTGTTAGTCTGTCAGTCTCTTCATTAGACAGGGTATTGGTCTGTCTGTTAGTCTGTCAGTCTCTTCATTAGACATGGTATTGGTATGTCTGTCAGTCTCTTCATTAGACAGGGTATTGGTATGTCTGTCAGTCTCTTCATTAGACAGGGTATTGGTCTGTCAGTCTCTTCATTAGACAGGGTATTGGTATGTCTGTCAGTCTCCTCATTAGACAGGGTATTGGTCTGTCTGTTGGTCTGTCAGTCTCTTCATTAGACAGGGTATTGGTCTGTCAGTCTCTTCATTAGACAGGGTATTGGTCTGTCTGTCAGTCTCTTCATTAGACAGGGTATTGGTCTGTCTGTTGGTATGTCAGTCTCTTCATTAGACAGGGTATTGGTCTGTCAGTCTCTTCATTAGACAGGGTAAGGGTCTGTCTGTCAGTCTCTTCATTAGACAGGGTATTGGTCTGTCTGTTGGTATGTCAGTCTCTTCATTAGACAGGGTATTGGTCTGTCAGTCTCTTCATTAGACAGGGTATTGGTCTGTCTGTTGGTCTGTCAGTCTCTTCATTAGACAGGGTAAGGGTCTGTCTGTTGGTCTGTCAGTCTCTTCATTAGACAGGGTATTGGTCTGTCAGTCTCTTCATTAGACAGGGTATTGGTCTGTCTGTTGGTCTGTCAGTCTCTTCATTAGACAGGGTAAGGGTCTGTCTGTTGGTCTGTCAGTCTCTTCATTAGACAGGGTATTGGTCTGTCTGTTGGTCTGTCTGTCTCTTCATTAGACAGGGTATTGGTCTGTCAGTCTCTTCATTAGACAGGGTATTGGTCTGTCTGTTGGTCTGTCAGTCTCTTCATTAGACAGGGTATTGGTCTGTCTGTCAGTCTCTTCATTAGACAGGGTAAGGGTCTGTCAGTCTCTTCATTAGACAGGGTATTGGTCTGTCAGTCTCTTCATTAGACAGGGTATTGGTCTGTCTGTTGGTCTGTCAGTCTCTTCATTAGACAGGGTAAGGGTCTGTCTGTTAGTCTGTCAGTCTCTTCATTAGACAGGGTAAGGGTCTGTCAGTCTCTTCATTAGACAGGGTATTGGTCTGTCTGTCAGTCTCTTCATTAGACAGGGTATTGGTATGTCTGTTGGTCTGTCAGTCTCTTCATTAGACAGGGTATTGGTCTGTCTGTTGGTCTTTCAGTCTCTTCATTAGACAGGGTATTGGTATGTCTGTCAGTCTCTTCATTAGACAGGGTATTGGTCTGTCTGTTAGCCTGTCAGTCTCTTCATTAGACAGGGTATTGGTCTGTCAGTCTCTTCATTAGACAGGGTAAGGGTCTGTCTGTTGGTCTTTCAGTCTCTTCATTAGACAGGGTATTGGTATGTCTGTCAGTCTCTTCATTAGACAGGGTAAGGGTCTGTCTGTTGTTCTTTCAGTCTCTTCATTAGACAGGGTAAGGGTCTGTCAGTCTCTTCATTAGACAGGGTAAGGGTCTGTCTGTTGGTCTGTCAGTCTCTTCATTAGACAGGGTAAGGGTCTGTCTGTTGGTCTGTCAGTCTCTTCATTAGACAGGGTATTGGTCTGTCTGTTGGTCTGTCAGTCTCTTCATTAGACAGGGTATTGGTCTGTCTGTTGGCCTGTCAGTCTCTTCATTAGACAGGGTAAGGGTCTGTCAGTCTCTTCATTAGACAGGGTATTGGTCTGTCTGTCAGTCTCTTCATTAGACAGGGTATTGGTCTGTCTGTTGGCCTGTCAGTCTCTTCATTAGACAGGGTATTGGTCTGTTAGTCTCTTCATTAGACAGGGTAAGGGTCTGTCTGTTGGTCTGTCAGTCTCTTCATTAGACAGGGTATTGGTATGTCTGTTGGTCTGTCAGTCTCTTCATTATACAGGGTAAGGGTCTGTCTGTCAGTCTCTTCATTAGACAGGGTAAGGGTCTGTCTGTCAGTCTCTTCATTAGACAGGGTAAGGGTCTGTCTGTTGGTCTGTCAGTCTCTTCATTAGACAGGGTAAGGGTCTGTCTGTTAGCCTGTCAGTCTCTTCATTAGACAGGGTATTGGTCTGTCTGTTAGCCTGTCAGTCTCTTCATTAGACAGGGTAAGGGTCTGTCTGTCAGTCTCTTCATTAGACAGGGTATTGGTCTGTCTGTCAGTCTCTTCATTAGACTGGGTATTGGTCTGTCTGTCAGTCTCTTCATTAGACAGGGTATTGGTCTGTCTGTCAGTCTCTTCATTAGACAGGGTATTGGTCTGTCTGTCAGTCTCTTCATTAGACAGGGTATTGGTATGTCTGTTGGTCTGTCAGTCTCTTCATTAGACAGGGTATTGGTCTGTCTGTCAGTCTCTTCATTAGACAGGGTATTGGTCTGTCTGTCAGTCTCTTCATTAGACAGGGTATTGGTCTGTCTGTTGGTCTGTCAGTCTCTTCATTAGACAGGGTATTGGTCTGTCTGTTGGTCTGTCAGTCTCTTCATTAGACAGGGTAAGGGTCTGTCTGTTGGTCTGTCAGTCTCTTCATTAGACAGGGTATTGGTCTGTCTGTCAGTCTCTTCATTAGACAGGGTATTGGTCTGTCTGTCAGTCTCTTCATTAGACAGGGTAAGGGTCTGTCTGTCAGTCTCTTCATTAGACAGGGTATTGGTCTGTCTGTCAGTCTCTTCATTAGACAGGGTATTGGTCTGTCTGTTGGTCTGTCAGTCTCTTCATTAGACAGGGTATTGGTCTGTCAGTCTCTTCATTAGACAGGGTATTGGTCTGTCTGTTGGTCTGTCAGTCTCTTCATTAGACAGGGTAAGGGTCTGTCTGTTGGTCTGTCAGTCTCTTCATTAGACAGGGTATTGGTCTGTCAGTCTCTTCATTAGACAGGGTATTGGTCTGTCTGTTGGTCTGTCAGTCTCTTCATTAGACAGGGTATGGGTCTGTCTGTTGGTCTGTCAGTCTCTTCATTAGACAGGGTATTGGTCTGTCTGTGGCTTCAGTCTCTTCATTATACAGGGTATTGGTCTGTCTGTGGCGTCAGTCTCTTCATTAGACAGGGTAAGGGTCTGTCTGTTGGTCTGTCAGTCTCTTCATTAGACAGGGTATGGGTCTGTCTGTTGGTCTGTCAGTCTCTTCATTAGACAGGGTATTGGTCTGTCTGTTAGCCTGTCAGTCTCTTCATTAGACAGGGTATTGGTCTGTCTGTCAGTCTCTTCATTAGACAGGGTATTGGTCTGTCTGTTGGTCTGTCAGTCTCTTCATTAGACAGGGTATTGGTCTGTCTGTTAGCCTGTCAGTCTCTTCATTAGACAGGGTAAGGGTCTGTCTGTTGTTCTTTCAGTCTCTTCATTAGACAGGGTAAGGGTCTGTCAGTCTCTTCATTAGACAGGGTATTGGTCTGTCTGTCAGTCTCTTCATTAGACAGGGTAAGGGTCTGTCAGTCTCTTCATTAGACAGGGTATTGGTCTGTCTGTTGTTCTTTCAGTCTCTTCATTAGACAGGGTAAGGGTCTGTCAGTCTCTTCATTAGACAGGGTATTGGTCTGTCTGTTAGTCTGTCAGTCTCTTCATTAGACAGGGTAAGGGTCTGTCTGTTGGTCTGTCAGTCTCTTCATTATACAGGGTAAGGGTCTGTCTGTCAGTCTCTTCATTAGACAGGGTAAGGGTCTGTCTGTTGGTCTTTCAGTCTCTTCATTATACAGGGTATTGGTCTGTCTGTTAGCCTGTCAGTCTCTTCATTAGACAGGGTATTGGTCTGTCTGTCAGTCTCTTCATTAGACAGGGTATTGGTCTGTCAGTCTCTTCATTAGACAGGGTATTGGTCTGTCTGTGGTCTGTCAGTCTCTTCATTAGACAGGGTAAGGGTCTGTCTGTTGGTCTGTCAGTCTCTTCATTAGACAGGGTATTGGTCTGTCTGTTGGTCTGTCAGTCTCTTCATTAGACAGGGTAAGGGTCTGTCTGTCAGTCTCTTCATTAGACAGGGTATTGGTCTGTCTGTCAGTCTCTTCATTAGACAGGGTATTGGTCTATCTGTTAGCCTGTCAGTCTCAATATTGTATATAATAGATATATTGTCCACTCTGCCCATAGTGGGTGAAAATGCGCTTTGTCCATGAAATGTTACTTCTAAAATACATTTTATCAAGACAAATATGATTCTCCATGTCCTGAATCGTTCAGTGGGGGTATTTCTGCAACATATCATTAGCATTATATCCAAAAAGTTGGATTTCGTTAACCTGATACATTCGATAAAAGCACCGAGCTCTGTTGACAGAGCGGTGCCGGTTTCTTGCAGCGACTTTTGGGGATTTTACATGTGGTGGTCGTCTGCAAAGTTGTTTCCACGTGTCGCAAAAAGCTGAATTAACATGACACGAGCTGGATTACATGACACGAGCTGGATTACATGATACGAGCTGGATTACATGACACGAGCTGGATTACATGACACGAGCTGGATTACATGATACGAGCTGGATTACATGACACGAGCTGGATTACATGACACGAGCTGAATTACATTACACAAACTGGATTAGCATGACACAAACTGGATTACATGACATGAGCTGGATTACATGTACAGTGCCTTTGGAAAGTATTCAGACCCCTTGACGTTTTCCACATTTTGTTACGTTACAGCCTTATTCTAAAATGGATTTCAAAAATATATATCCTCTGCAGTCTACACACAATACCCCATTATGACAAAGCGAAAACAGGAAGGGTACCAAAACATTTCTGCAGCATTGAAGGTCCCCAAGAACACAGTGGCCTCCATCATTCTTAAATGGAAGAAGTTTGGAACCACCAAGACTCTTCCCAGAGCTGGCCGCCCGGCCATACTGAGCAATCTGGGGAGAAGGTCCTTGGTCAGGGAGGTCACTCTGACAGAGCTCTAGAGTTCCTCTGTGGAGATGGGAGAACCTTCCAGAAGGACAACCATCTCTGCAGCACTCCACCAATTAGGCCATTATGGTAGAGTGGCCAGACGGAAGCCACTCCTCAGTAAAAGGCACATGACAGCCCGCTTGGAGTTTGCCAAAAGGCACCTAAAGACTCTCAGACCATGAGAAAGAAGATTCTCTGATCTGATGAAACCAAGATTGAACTCTTTGGCCTGAATGCCAAGCGTCACGTCTGGAGGAAACCTGGCACCATCCCTACGGTGAAACATGGTGGTGGCAGCATCATGCTGTGGGGATGTTTTCAGTGGCAGGGACTGGGAGACTAGTCAGGATCGAGGCAAAGATTAATGGAGCAAAGTACAGAGAGATCCTTGATGAAAACCTGCTCCAGAATGCTCAGGACCTCAGACTGGGGTGAAGGTTCACCTTCCAACAGGACAACAACCCTAAGCACACAGCCAAGACAACGCAGGAGTGGCTTCAGGACAAGTCTCTGAATGTCCTTGATTGGCCCAGCCAGAGCCCGGACTTGAACCTGATCGAACATCTCTGGAGAGACCTGAAAATAGCTGTGCAGCAATGCTCCCCATCCAACCTGACAGAGCTTGAGAAGATCTGCAGAGAAGAATTGGAGAAACTCCCCAAATACTGGTGTGCCAAGCTTGTAGCGTCATACCCAAGAAGACTCGATGCTGTAATCGCTGCCAAAGGTGCTTCAACAAAGTACTGAGTAAAGGGTCTGAATACTTATGTAATGTGATATTTTGTTTTTTTAATGTTTAATAAATTAGCAAAAATGTATAAATACCTGTTTTTGCTGTGTCATTATGTGGTATTGTGTGTAGATTGATGAGGGGAAAAAAAACTATTTAATCAATTTTAGAATAAGGCTATACCGTAACAAAATGTGGAAAAAGTCAAGAGGTCTGAAAATAAAAAGCTAAATTAGCCACGAGCTGGATTACATGACACGAGCTGGATTACATGACACGAGCTGGATTACATGACACGAGCTGGATTACATGACACCAGCTGGATTACATGACACCAGCTGGATTACATGACACGAGCTGGATTACATGACACGAGCTGGATTACATGTACAGTGCATTTGGAAAGTATTCAGATCCCTTCCCTTTTTCCACATTTTGTTATGTTACAGCTTTATTCTAAATGTGGAAAAAGTCAAGGGGTCTGAATACTTTCCGAATAAACTGTATATAAGGCTATGAAAATAAAAAGCTAAATTAGCCACGAGCTGGATTACATGACACGAGCTGGATTACATGTAAATAAAGCTATGAAAATAAAAAGCTAAATTAGCCACGATGAGCTGGATTACATGTAAAAGGCTATGAAAATAAAAAGCTAAATTAGCCACGATGAGCTGGATTACATGTAAAAAGCTTGCGGTAGGCTCAGTGCTCCGTCGACATTTCACAGAGTTACGCTTGTTTTTTTGTGAGAAATCTTTTGAAAAAGAACAGGAATTTCACATGAATATGAAACGCGTATACTAAAATATGAAAATACTAGCCTCCTGTAGCTCAGTTGGTAGAGCATGGCACTTGCAACGCCAGGGTTGTGGGGTTTCGATTCCCACGGGAGGGGGCCAGTATGAAAAATTTATGCACTCACTAACTGTAAATCGCTCTGGATAAGAGCGTCTGCTAAAATGACTAAAATGTAAAAATGTAAATGTCTCAAAATCTATATCTGTCTTACTTCTATGTTGTTTTATGGCCTCCTGATTGGAGGAGAAAGATGAGGAACATCAGCAGTGACTTATTCTTCATTCTCTCACAGCGTACAGCCACAGTCGCTGACACCATGCTGTTTTCCTTGATTGTTGTGACCACTTGTTTTCTCTGACCTCCGTTGATTTCGTCACTTTAATCTTGTCCGTCCTACAACGGTAAAAAAAAAACTCCAATAGCTTTAGAACAGGTTGTGACGTTATGAGACGTGAGGCTTGGACCGTTGGTTTTCTTAGAGGGACCATCTACACATTGGGTTCTTCAATTCCGGTCCTGGAGGGCCTGAAACACTTCAGGGTTTTTTATTTCTACCTGGTAGTTAATTGCACTCACCTGGTGTCCCGGGTCTGAATTAGCCCCTGGTTAGAAGGAGAGGATGAAAAACAGAGGTGTTTCGGCCCTCCAGGACCGGAATTGAAGAACCCTGATCTACACATTGGTCAAAATATGCGTTTTTTGATTGGACACCCTTTAATAGAGTATATTAATGGAATCTATAATGTACAGTACCAGTCAAAAGTTTGGACACACCTACTCATTCAAGTTATTTATTTATTTATTTTTAATTTTTTTATTCTACATTGTAGAATAATAGTGAAGACATCAAAACTATGAAATAACACATATGGAATCATGTAGTAAATAAAAAAAAGTGTTAAACAAATCAAAATATATTTTATATTTTAGATTCTTCAAATAGCCACCTTTTGCCTTGATGACAGCTTTGCACACTCTTGGCATTCTCTCAACCAGCTTCATGAGGTAGTCACCTGGAATGCATTTCAATTAACAGGTGTGCCTTGTTAAAAGTTAATTTGTGGAATTTATTTCCTTCCTAATGCGTTTGAGCCAATCAGTTGTGATGTGACAAAGCAGGGGGGGTATACAGAAGATAGCCCTATTTGGTAAAAGACCAAGTCCATGTTATGGCAAGAACAGCTCAAATAAGCAAAGAGAAACAACAGTCCATCATTACTTTAAGACATGAAGGTCAGTCAATACGGAACATTTCAAGAACTTTGAAAGTTACCTCTGCTGCAGAGGATAAGTTCATTAGAGTTACCATCCTCAGAAATTGTATCCCAAATAAATGCTTCACAGAGTTCAAGTAACAGACACATCTCAACATCAACTGTTCAGAGGGGACTGTGTGAATCAGGCCTTCATGGTCGAATTGCTGCAAAGAAACCACTACTAAAGGACACCAATAAGAAGAAGAGACCTGCTTGGGCCAAGAAACACGAGCAATGGACATTAGACCGGTGGAAATTTGTCCTTTGGTCTGGAGTCCAAATTGGAGATTTTTGGTTCCAACCGGCGTGTCTTTGTGAGACGCGGTGTGGGTTAACAGATGATCTCCGCATGTGTAGTTCCCACCGTAAAGCATGGAGGAGGTGGTGTTATGGTGTGGGGGTGCTTTGCTGGTGACACTGTCTGTGATTTATTTAGAATTCAAGGCAATTTAAACAGCATGGCTACCACAACATTCTGCAGCGATACGCCATCCCATCTGGTTTGGGCTTAGTGGGACTATCATTTGTTTTACAACAGGACAATGACCCAACACACCTCCAGGCTGTGTAAGGGCTATTTGACCAAGAAGGAGAGTGATGGAGTGCTGCATCAGATGACCTGGCCTCCACAATCCCCCGACCTCAACCCAATTGAGATGGTTTGAGATGAGTTGGACGGCAGAGTGAAGGAAAAGCAGCCAACAAGTGCTCAGCATATGTGGGAACTCCTTCAAGACTGTTGGAAAAGCATTCCAGGTGAAGCTGGTTGAGAGAATGCCAAGAGTGTGCAAAGCTGTCATCAAGGCAAAGGGTGGCTATTTGAAGAATCTCAAATATAAAATATATTTTGATTTGTTTAACACTTTTGTGGATACTACATGATTTGATATGTGTTATTTCATAGTTTTGATGTCTTCACTATTATTCTACAATGTAAAAAATAGTACAAATTTAAAAAAAATCTTGAATGAGTAGGTGTGTCCAAACTTTTGACTGGTAGTGTATATACTGATCTAATAGAGTCTATAGTAGATTGAATCAATAAGGCCGGGGGGTGTGGTATATTGAAGCAATAAGTCCCGGGGGGGGTGTGGTATATTGAATCAATAAGGCCCGGGGTGTGTGGTATATTGAAGCAATAAGGCCCGGGGGGGTGTGGTATATTGAATCAATAAGGCCCGGGGGTGTGGTATATTGAAGCAATAAGGTCAGGGGGTGTGGTATATTGAAGCAATAAGGTCAGGGGGGTGTGGTATATTGAAGCAATAAGGCCCGGGGGGGTGGTATATTGAAGCAATAAGGTCAGGGGGGTGTGGTATATTGAAGCAATAAGGTCGGGGGGGTGTGGTATATTGAAGCAATAAGGCCCGGGGGGTGTGGTATATTGAAGCAATAAGGCCCGGGGGGTGTGGTATATTGAAGCAATAAGGCCCGGGGGGTGTGGTATATTGAAGCAATAAGGTCGGGGGTGTGGTATATTGAAGCAATAAGGCCCGGGGGTGTGGTATATTGAAGCAATAAGGCCCGGGGGTGTGGTATATTGAAGCAATAAGGTCGGGGGGGGTGTGGTATATTGAAGCAATAAGGTCAGGGGGGTGTGGTATATTGAAGCAATAAGGTCAGGGGGGTGTGGTATATTGAAGCAATAAGGTCAGGGGGGTGTGGTATATTGAAGCAATAAGGTCGGGGGGTGTGGTATATTGAAGCAATAAGGCCGGGGGTGTGGTATATTGAAGCAATAAGGTCGGGGGGTGTGGTATATTGAAGCAATAAGGCCCGGGGGTGTGGTATATTGAAGCAATAAGGCCCGGGGGGTGTGGTATATTGAAGCAATAAGGTCGGGGGGGTGTGGTATATTGAAGCAATAAGGCCCGGGGGGTGTGGTATATTGAAGCAATAAGGCCCGGGGGGGTGGTATATTGAAGCAATAAGGTCGGGGGGTGTGGTATATTGAAGTAATAAGGTCAGGGGGGTGTGGTATATTGAAGCAATAAGGCCCGGGGGGTGTGGTATATTGAAGCAATAAGGCCCGGGGGGGGGTGTGGTATATTGAAGCAATAAGGCCCGGGGGGGTGTGGTATATGGCCAATATACCACGGATAAGAGCAAGTTCTTACGCACGACGCAAAGCGGAGTACCTGGATACAGCCCTTAGCCGTGGTATATTGGCCATATACCACAAACCCCCGAGGTGCCTTATTGCTATTATAAACTGGTTACCAATGTAATTAGTGCAGTAATAAGCAAGTCGTTTTGTCATACCCGTGGTACAGTGTCTGATATACCACAGCTTTCAGCCAATCAGCATCCAGGGCCCCTAACTACCCTGTTTACAACTATCTATACTAATAGTCTAATCTCTGCCAATCAGCATCCAGGGACCCTAACTATCCTGTTTATAACTATCTATACTAATAGTCTAATCTCAGCCAATCAGCATCCAGGACCCTAACTACCCTGTTTATAACTATCTATACTAATAGTCTAATCTCAGCCAATCAGCATCCAGGACCCTAACTACCCTGTTTATAACTATCTATACTAATAGTCTAATCTCAGCCAATCAGCATCCAGGACCCTAACTACCCTGTTTATAACTATCTATACTAATAGTCTAATCTCAGCCAATCAGCATCCAGGACCCTAACTACCCTGTTTATAACTATCTATACTAATAGTCTAATCTCTGCCAATCAGCATCCAGGGACCCTAACTATCCTGTTTATAACTATCTATACTAATAGTCTAATCTCAGCCAATCAGCATCCAGGACCCTAACTACCCTGTTTATAACTATCTATACTAATAGTCTAATCTCAGCCAATCAGCATCCAGGACCCTAACTACCCTGTTTATAACTATCTATACTAATAGTCTAATCTCAGCCAATCAGCATCCAGGACCCTAACTACCCTGTTTATAACTATCTATACTAATAGTCTAATCTCAGCCAATCAGCATCCAGGACCCTAACTACCCTGTTTATAACTATCTATACTAATAGTCTAATCTCTGCCAATCAGCATCCAGGACCCTAACTACCCTGTTTATAACTATCTATACTAATAGTCTAATCTCTGCCAATCAGCATCCAGGACCCTAACTACCCTGTTTATAACTATCTATACTAATAATCTAATCTCTGAGGACTTGAAGCGTCTAGAGTTAATCTACTATAATAATCTATAATAGAGTTTATAATAGAGTTTATAATAGAGTTTAATGCAGTCAGTCTCTGAGGACTTCAAGCGTCTATACTGTAGTTCATGTCAGTTCATCTATTGTAATAAGTTAATAGAGTTTATAATAGAGTTTATAATAGAGTTTATAATAGAGTTTATAATAGAGTTTAATACAGTCAGTCTCTGAGGGCTTGAAGCGTCTATAGTTGATGTCAGTTCATCCTCGTGTCTAAAAACTGCCTGAGGCTTTACATCTAACTGACCCATTGCCTGGTGGTCATATGGTTTTCCCATCACACATGTGTATTTTTTGTGTGTGTGTGTGTGTGTGTGTGTGTGTGTGTGTGTGTGTGTTTGTGTGTGTGTGTGTGTGAGTTCTTGCTGGTCTCTGTTTCATTTTGTCACGCTGTCCCCCCCTCTCTCCCCCCTCCTCTCTCTCTCCCCCTCCTCTCTCTCTGCCCCCTCCTCTCTCTCTCCCCCCCTCTCTCTCTCCCCCTCCTCTCCTCTCTCCCCTCTCTCTCTCCCCCTCCTCTCTCTCTCCCCCTCCTCTCTCTCTCCCCCTTCTCTCCTCTCTCTCTCCCCCTTCCCTCTCTCTCTCTCTCTCTCCTCTCTCTCTCTCTCTCTCTCTCTCTCTCTCTCTCTCTCTCCCTCTCCTCTCTCTCTCTCTCTCTCTCTCTCTCTCTCTCTCTCTCTCTCTCTCTCTCTCTCTCTCTCTCTCTCTCCTCTCTCTCTCTCTCTCTCTCTCTCTCTCTCTCTCTCTCTCTCTCTCTCTCTCTCTCTCTCTCTCTCTCTCTCTCTCTCTCTCTCTCTCTCTCTCTCTCTCTCTCTCTCTCTCTCTCTCTCTGTCTTTCTCTCTCTCTCTCTCTCTCTCTCTCTCTCTCTCTCTCTCTCTCTCTCTCTCTCTCTCTCTCTCTCTCTCTCTCTCTCTCTCTCTCTCTCTATTCTATTTTAAGGGGATGATGTTATCGTCTCCTCTCCTGACCCATCAGGCAGCTCTTGGGGGAGGTCTAGCCCACTCAGGGTGCTCCGTGCTGGGCAGGGGGAGTGGAGCTCTTAGCGGCAGCTAGCTACTGCTAACGCTGGCCTCTGAATTATTCACTGGGCTGTTTCTGCCCCTTGTTTAATATTTAAACCAGCTGACGTAACCAGCCTACCTACTGCAGGCCGGACAGAGGGAGGGAGGGAAGGAGGGGTGATGTCATTGGAGAGAGTCGATATCGGCTGACATTTAGACAGTTAGAAGAGGACGTAGAGAAAGGGGGA
>NW_025535449.1:7500-17500 GCF_020615455.1 Coregonus clupeaformis | reverse complement strand
TGTGTGTGTGTGTGTGTGTGTTGTTCCTAATGTCTGTGTGTGTGTGTGTGTGTGTGTGTTGTTCCTAATGTGTGTGTGTGTGTGTGTGTTGTCGTTCCAGGCGTCTGAACCGGAACAGTCTCCAGGTGTTTCCAGAGCTTCTGTTCCTGGGAACACTGAAACTCTACAGACTGTAAGTTCCGGACGATTCTATCGATCCCTCCATCTATCCCTCTACCTAGCAGAATGTGCCAGACAGACTAGCTAGCAGAATGTGCCAGACAGACTAGCTAGCAGAATGTGCCAGACAGACTAGCTAGCAGAATGTGCCAGACAGACTAGCTAGCAGAATGTGCCAGACAGACTAGCTAGCAGAATGTACCAGACAGACTAGCTAGCAGAATGTGCCAGACAGACTAGCTAGCAGAATGTGCCAGACAGACTAGCTAGCAGAATGTACCAGACAGACTAGCTAGCAGAATGTGCCAGACAGACTAGCTAGCAGAATGTGCCAGACAGACTAGCTGGCAGAATGTACCAGACAGACTAGCTAGCAGAATGTGCCAGACAGACTAGCTAGCAGAATGTACCAGACAGACTAGCTAGCAGAATGTGCCAGACAGACTAGCTAGCAGAATGTGCCAGACAGACCAGCTAGCAGAATGTGCCAGACAGACTAGCTGGCAGAATGTACCAGACAGACTAGCTAGCAGAATGTGCCAGACAGACTAGCTAGCAGAATGTACCAGACAGATTAGCTAGCAGAATGTGCCAGACAGACTAGCTAGCAGAATGTACCAGACAGACTAGCTAGCAGAATGTGCCAGACAGACTAGCTAGCAGAATGTACCAGACAGACTAGCTAGCAGAATGTGCCAGACAGACTAGCTAGCAGAATGTGCCAGACAGACTAGCTAGCAGAATGTGCCAGACAGACTAGCTAGCAGAATGCGCTGTGCGGTCTTCCTATTTGAATGGCTATGTTGCAGTGTGATAAAAGTTGGAACTGTAGAATGCCAATATAGAATCACTAGTATTACCTCTACAGGAACTCCATAGCTAGAACCTTCCATCCAATCATCAATTAGAATCAATGTGAACATTCTGGAATGAGGGACCACCAATACAAATTCCATCTAGACACCGTTGACCCTAGAGCACACAAATAATTATACCTACCTCGGCCTAAACATCAGCGCCACAGGTAACTTCCACAAAGCTGTGAACGATCTGAGAGGCAAGGCAAGAAGGGCCTTATACGCCATCAAAAAGGAACATAAAATTCGACATACCTTTTAGGATCTGGGTAAAAATACTTGAATCAGTTATAGAACCCATTGCCCTTTATGGTTGTGAGGTCTGGGGTCCGCTCACCAACCAATAATTCACAAAATGGGACAAACACCAAATTGAGACTCTGCATGCAGGTATTCTGCAAAAATATAAATAAAATAATAAATTGGTCATTTAGCAGACGCTCTTATCCAGAGCGACTTACAGGAGCAATTAGGGTTAAGTGCCTTGCTCAAGGGCACATCGACAGATTTTTCACCTAGTCGGCTTGGGGATTAGAACCAGCGACCTTTCGGTTACTGGTACAACGCTCTTAACCACTAAGCTACCTGCCGACCCCTCTGTGTACAACACAAAACCCCAAACAATGCATGCAGAGCAGAATTAGGCCAATACCCGCTAGTTATCAAAATCCAGAAAATAGATGTTAAATTCTACAACCACCTAAAAGGAAGCCATTCCCAAACCTTCCATAACAAAGCCATCACCTACAGAGAGATGAACCTGGAGAAGAGTCCCCTAAGCAAGCTGGTCCTGGGGCTCTGTTCACAAACACAAACAGACCCCACAGAGCCCCAGGACAACAACACAATTAGACCCAACCAAATCATGAGAAAACAAAAAGATAATTACTTGACACATTGGAAAGAATTGACAAAAAAACTGACCAAACTAGAATGCTATTTGGCTCTCAACAGAGAGTACACAGTGGCAGAATACCTGACCACTGTGACTGACCCAAACTTAAGGAAAGCTTTGACTATGTACAGACTCAGTGAGCATAGCCTTGCTATTGAGAAAGGCCGCCGTAGGCAGACCTGGCTCTCAAGAGAAGACAGGCTATGTGCACACTGCCCACAAAATGAGGTGGAAACTGAGCTGCACTTCCTAACCTCCTGCCAAATGTGTGACCATATTAGATACACATATTTCCCTCAGATTACACAGACCCACAAAGAATTTGAAAACAAATCCAATTTTGATAAACTCCCATATCTATTGGGTGAAATACCACAGTGTGCCATCACAGCAGCAAGATTTTGCCACAAGAAAAGGGCAACCAGTGAAGAACAAACACCATTGTAAATACAACCTATATTTATGTTTATTTATTTTCCCATTTGTACTTTAACTATTTGCACATCGTTACAACACTGTATATAGACATAATATGACATTTGGAGAGAGAGAGAGAGAGAGAGAGAGAGAGAGAGAGAGAGAGAGAGAGAGAGAGAGAGAGAGAGAGAGAGAGAGAGAGAGAGAGAGAGAGAGAGAGAGAGAGAGAAAGCCCTTTACAGGCCAGCCAGGATGAAAGAGAGAGTGAGGGAGAGAGAGAAAAGCCATTTACAGGCGAGCCAGAGAGGGCAGAGAGAGAGAGAGAGAGAGTGCGAGAGAGAGTGCGAGAGAGAGAGAGAGAGAGAGAGAGAGAGAGAGAGAGAGAGAGAGAGAGAGAGAGAGAGAGAGAGAGAGAGAGAGAGAGAGAGGGGAGGAGAGAGAGAGAGAGAGGGAGAGGCGGAAGGGTTTAAATGTGGAGCTGAGTTCCCATCATAGGATTCTGTGGTCTGAATGAATATATGAGGCAGAATATATTTCTATATTTATGGTGAGTGTATTTATACAGTGAATGACATAAAACAACATTATAACTCTGATGATTCAGAGCAAACGTTGTCTATGCTCTGTGGCTGGTGTGGTGGTTGGTGTGGTGGTTGGTGTGTGTTCGGTGTGTGTTTGGTGTGTGTTCGGTGTGTGTTCGGTGTGTTTCTCTCTCTGTGTGTGTGTGTGTGTGTATATATGTGTGTGTGTTTCTCTCTGTGTGTGTGTGTGTGTGTGTATATATACGTGTGTATGTGTGCTTCTCTGTGTGTGTGTTTGGTGTGTGTGTTTCTCTGTGTGTGTGTGTGGTGTGTGTGTTTCTCTGTGTGTGTGTTTGGTGTGTGTGTTTCTCTGTGTGTGTTTGGTGTGTGTGTATATACGTGTGTGTGTGTTTCTCTCTGTGTGTGTGTGTGTGTGTGTGTGTGTATATACGTGTGTGTGTGTTTCTCTGTGTGTGTGTTTGGTGTGTGTGTTTCTCTGTGTGTGTGTGTGTGTGTATATACGTGTGTGTGTGTTTCTCTGTGTGTGTGTTTGGTGTGTGTGTTTCTCTGTGTGTGTGTGTGTGTGTGTGTATATATACGTGTGTGTGTGTTTCTCTGTGTGTGTGTTTGGTGTGTGTGTTTCTCTGTGTGTGTGTGTCTCAAGGCTTGAAGCTGGTGTTGGTCTCAGTGTGTGGGCCAGGGTAAAATATAACTCATATATACTGCTCTCTGCTCATCTGTGACACACAGGGGCGTGTGTGTGTGTTTGTTGGTCTCTGACTGACCATATATCTTCCTGTATTCTGTTCTATGGGAAACGGAAGTGAGGGGTGTTACAGGCCTGCGACAACAACACACTGGGTAGCTGCAGTGAAATGTGTTGTTTTAATAGTACAGCGCCCCCTGGAGCTAATTAGGGTTAATAGTACAGCGCCCCCTGGAGCTAATTAGGGTTAATAGTACAGCGCCCCTGGAGCTAATTAGGGTTAATAGCACAGCGCCCCTGGAGCAAATTAGATTAATAGCACTGCGCCCTGGAGCTAATTGGGTTAATAGCACAGCGCCCCTGGAGCTAATTAGGGTTAATAGCACAGCGCCCCTGGAGCAAATTAGGATTAATAGCACAGCGCCCCTGGAGCTAATTAGGGTTAATAGCACAGCGCCCCTGGAGCTAATTAGGGTTAATAGCACAGCGCCCCTGGAGCTAATTAGGGTTAATAGTACAGTGCCCCCTGGAGCTAATTAGGGTTAATAGCACAGCGCCCCTGGAGCTAATTAGGGTTAATAGTACAGTGCCCCCTGGAGCAAATTAGGGTTAATAGCACAGCGCCCCTGGAGCTAATTAGGGTTAATAGTACAGCGCCCCCTGGAGCTAATTAGGGTTAATAGTACAGCGCCCCTGGAGCTAATTAGGGTTAATAGCACAGCGCCCCTGGAGCAATTTAGGGTTAAGTGCCTTGCACAGATTTTCCACAATGTCGGCTCGGGAATTCAAACCAGCGACCTTTCAGTAACTGGCCCAATGCTCTATCCGCTAGGCTACCTGCCTCCCACTAGGCTACCTGCCTCCCCCTAGGCTACCTGCCTCCCACTAGGCTACCTGCCTTCCCCTAGGCTACCTGCCTCCCCCTAGGCTACCTGCCTCCCACTAGGCTACCTGCCTCCCACTAGGCTACCTGCCTCCCACTAGGCTACCTGCCTCCCCCTAGGCTACCTGCCTCCCCTAGGCTACCTGCCTCCCACTAGGCTACCTGCCTCCCCTAGGCTACCTGCCTCCCACTAGGCTACCTGCCTCCCCCTAGGCTACCTGCCTCCCCCTAGGCTACCTGCCTCCCCCTAGGCTACCTGCCTCCCCCTAGGCTACCTGCCACCCCCTAGGCTACCTGCCTCCCCTAGGCTACCTGCCTCCCCCTAGGCTACCTGCCTCCCACTAGGCTACCTGCCTCCCCCCTAGGCTACCTGCCTCCCCTAGGCTATGCCTGCCACCCCCTAGGGCTACCTGCCCCCTAGGCTACCTGCCTCCCAGGCTACCTGCCTCCCACTAGGCTGCCTCCCTGCCTTCCCCTAGGCTACCTGCCACCCCCTAGCTACCTGCCTCCCACTAGGCTACCTGCCTCCCCCTAGGCTACCTGCCTCCCTAGGCTACCTGCCACCCCCCTAGGCTACCTCCTCCCCTCTAGGCTACCAGCCGCCGCCTAGGCTACCTTCTACTCTAGGCTATCTGATTTCCGCTAGCCTACCTGCTAACTACTAGGATACCTTTTGCCTAGCTACCTGCTAACCGCTAGCTACCAGCCTCCCCTAGGCTACCTGCCTCCCGCTAGCTACCGTCTCACCCCACTAGGCTATCTGATTTCCGCTAGCCTACCTGCTAACTACTAGGATACCTTTTGTTCAGCTAAACACCCGCTAACGCCAGCTAGCCGCCCGCTAGGCTACCTGCCTCCTGCTAGGCTACCTTCTGCCCACTAGGCTATCTGATTTCCGCTAGCCTACCTGCTAACTACTAGGATACCTTTTGCCCAGTAGGCTACCTGCTAACCGCTAGGCTACCTGCTAACCGCTAGGATACCTGCCGCCCGCTAGGCTACCTTCTGCCCGCTAGGCTACCTTCTGCCCGCTAGGCTACCTTCTGCCCGCTAGGCTATCTTTCTCCCGCTAGGCTATCTGCCTCCTGCTAGGCTACCTGCCGCTCTATCACTAGACGCCTAACTTTTCCTGAGTATAATACACTAAAATCAAATCAAATCAAATTGTATTTGTCATATGCGCCAAATACAAAAAATGGATAAGTAAAAAATTAAAATAAAAAATAATTAAAGAGCAGCAGTAAAATAACAGTAGGGAGGCTATATACAGGGGGTACCGGTACAGAGTCAATGTGCGGGGGCACAGGTTAGTCGAGGTAATTGAAAAATGTATGCACTCACTAACTGTAAGTCGTTCTGGATAAGAGCATCTGCTAAATGACTAAAATGTAAAATGTAAATGTAATTGAGGTAATATGTACATGTGGGTAGAGTTAAAGTGACTATACATAGATAATAAACAGAGAGTAGCAGCAGCGTAAGGGGGGGACAACGCAAATAATCCGGGTAGCCATTTGATTAGCTGTTCACGAGTCTTATGGCTTGGGGGTAGAAGCTGTTAAGAAGCCTCTTGGACCTAGACTTGGCGCTCCGGCACCGCTTGCCGTGCGGTAGCAGAGAGAACAGTCTATGACTAGGGTGGCTGGAGTCTTTGACAATTCCCAGGGGCTTCCTTTGACACCGCCTGGTATAGAGGTCCTGGATGGCAGGGAAGCTCCGGCCCCAGTGATGTACTGGGCCGTATGTTAATCAGCGTCAAACTCATTTCATGGAGGGACGAGTGTCCTGCAGTTTTGGGTTTTTCTATTCAATGAAGACCTAGACAACCAGGTAGAGGTGAGTTCCTTACTAATTAGTGACCTTATTTTGACACGTGGGTTATACAGACACATCTGGTCTCAGCATGTGGAGGGTATTACTGATCAAACGCACACACTACTCCTACTTTCACCTGACTGAACACACACGGACGGACGGACGGACGGACAGGCTTATTGATATTCAGGGATTGGTCTCTCCTCTCTCCATCACTCCCCTCCTCTCTTTCTCTCTCTATCACTCCCCTCCTCTCTCTCTCTCTCTCTCTCTCTCTCTCTCTCTCTCTCTCTCTCTCTCTCTCTCTCTCTCTCTCTCTCTCTCTCTCTCTCTCTCTCTCTCTCTCTCTCTCTCTCTCTCTCGCTCTCTCTCTCTCTCTCTCTCTCTCCCCCTCTCTCTCTCTCTCTCTCTCCCTCCCTCTCTCTCTCTCTCTCTCTCTCTCTCTCTCTCTCTCTCTCTCTCTCTCTCTCTCTCTCTCTCTCTCTCTCTCTCTCTCTCTCTCCTCTCTCTCTCTCTCTCTCTCTCTCTCTCTCTCTCTCTCTCTCTCTCTCTCTCTCTCTCTCTCTCTCTCTCCCTCTCTCTCTCTCTCTCTCTCTCTCTCTCTCTCTCTCTCTCTCTCTCTCTCTCTCTCTCTCTCTCTCTCTCTCTCTCTCTCTCTCTCTCTCTCTCTCTCTCTCTCTCTCTCTCTCTCTCTCTCTCTCTCTCTCTCTCTCTCTCTCTCTCTCTCTCTCTCTCTCTCTCTCTCTCTCTCTCTCTCTCTCTCTCTCTCTCTCTCTCTCTCTCTCTCTCTCTCTCTCTCTCTCTCTCTCTCTCTCTCTCTCTCTCTCTCTCTCTCTCTCTCTCTCTCTCTCTCCTCTCTCTCTCTCTCTCTCTCTCTCTCTCTCTCTCTCTCTCTCTCTCTCTCTCTCTCTCTCTCTCTCTCTCTCTCTCTCTCTCTCTCTCTCTCTCTCTCTCTCTCTCTCTCTCTCTCTCTCTCTCTCTCTCTCTCTCTCTCTCTCTCTCTCTCTCTCTCTCTCTCTCTCTCTCTCTCTCTCTCTCTCTCTCCCTCCTCTCTACCCTCTCTCGCCCTTTCCCTACTCTCCTATTCTCCTCCCCCCTCCCTCCCTCCTCCTCTTCTCCTCCCCAGGGCTGTATGAGCCAAGTCTTCCAGGAGGGAGATGAAAGGGGAGATAGATGAAAGAGGGAAGAGGGGATTGTGTGGATGAGAGGAGGAGAGAATGGGTCACTGGTTTACTGTGTGTGCGTAAGCGCTTTGCGTGTGTGCATGTTGTTTTTTTTGCCCTTGGCCTCTCCTGACACCACCAGCATTCTCCTGACAACGGCTTCCCAGGTTACCATATGGAAACCGCTACCCCGTCCCATCAACATAGTTAGTGTGTGTGTACGCGTGCATGTCATTTAGTGTAATAAAATGTCAACAATACGTGTGGAATGAAGTTGTCATGACAATAGATGGAAAGTTCTATATAGTGGTTCCTGTATGGATCATTCCTCAGCGCTCTGTTGAACTCCGACTGGAAATTGAATTTTTTTAGAATGTCAATTGCTTTTTCCTCCATCTTAACCTTTTACTGCAGTGGGCTAAATCAGGGTCACGCAGAGTGTTTCTTGGTAGTCTTAAACAAATCTACTTTGAAACCAAAGTATACACCTCACACACATGGTTATGACACCTGTACCATATCAGATATAGAGTTGAAATGTATTACATTTTGAGTTTGCATCCCAATATTACACTTTATATACATCACAGAAGACTGAAATATAAGAAAACCGTTTGACACAGGTGTAAAATTTTTTGGGGGATTAATTAGGAAATTATGAAAAACAGTAGTAACATTCCACCCATGAGTACACTAGTAATTTGACTGCAGGAAAGGGCTACCAGAGAAAGAGAGAGAGACACTAGTGTGAGATGGAGAGAGAGAGACAGAGAGAGAGAGAGTGAGACAGAGAGAGAGCGAGAGAGACAGAGAGAGAGAGAGAGATGGAGAGGGAGAGAGAGAGAGAGAGACAGAGAGAGAGAGAGTGAGAGAGAGACAGAGAGAGAGAGACAGAGAGAGAGAGAGAGAGAGAGAGAGAGAGAGAGAGAGAGAGAGAGAGAGAGAGAGGTTGAGAGAGAGACAGAGAGAGAGAGAGAGGGAGAGAGAGAGAGAGAGAGAGAGAGAGAGAGACAGAGAGAGAGAGAGAGAGAGACAGAGAGAGAGAGAGAGAGAGAGAGAGAGAGAGAGAGAGAATGGAGAGGGAGAGAGAGAGAGAGAGAGAGACAGAGAGAGAGAGAGTGGAGAGAGAGACAGAGAGAGAGAGACGAGAGAGAGAGAGAGAGAGAGAGAGAGAGAGAGAGAGAGAGAGAGAGAGAGAGAGAGAGACAGGGCAGAGACAGAGAGAGGGAGAGAGAGAGAGAGAGAGAGAGAGAGAGAGAGAGAGAGAGAGAGAGAGAGAGAAGAGAGAGAGAGAGAGAGAGAGAGAGAGAGAGAGAGAGAGAGACAGAGACAGAGACAGAGACAGAGAGAGAGAGAGAGAGAGAGAGAGAGACAGAGACAGAGACAGAGACAGAGACAGAGACAGAGAAGGACAGAGACAGAGACAGAGAGAGAGAGAGAGAGAGAGAGAGAGAGAGAGAGAGAGGGAGAGAGAGGCCTTTATAAAGCAGTGTACTGAGACTTGCACAGGGTGAGGGAGTCAGACTGTGTGTGTGGTTGTTTATATGTGTGTTTGTGCTTCTCTGTCTGTGTGTGTGTGTGTACGTTTCTTCCTAATCCCACTAAAAGCCAGATGAGGTTTTTGGCATTTGAGGGCCGGCGCGTTGCCTAGCAGCCGAGAAGGCCGACGCTTGTCCCCCGTGGGAGAGCGCTTTAACCCCGACACACACACACACACACTCCCACCGAGACGAGCAGGCTGAGAACGCCGCTCAGAAACACCAACATGAGTATTCCATGTTGACACTCTCCTCTCTCCTCTCCTCTCTCCTTCTCTTTCCTCTCTCTTCTCCCTCTCTTTCTCTCCTCTCTCTCCTCTTTCCTCTCTTCTCTTTTCTTTTTCTCTCTCCTCTCCTCTCTCCTTTCCCCTCCTCTCCCTCCTCCTCTCCCCCCTTCTCCTGCACATTGACTCAGTACTGGTACTTCCTGGACATTGACTCAGTACTGGTACTTCCTGCACATTGACTCAGTACTGGTACTTCCTGCATATTGACTCAGTACTGGTACTTCCTGCACATTGACTCAGTACTGGTACTCCTGCACATTGACTCAGTACTGGTATCCCCTGCACATTGACTCAGTACTGGTACCCCTGCACATTGACTAGTACTGGTACCCTGCACATTGACTCAGTACTGGTACTCCTGCACATTGACTCAGTACTGGTACTCCTGCAGCCATGACTCAGTACTGGTACTCCTGCACATTGACTCTGTACTGGTACACCTGCACATTGACTCAGTACTGGTACTCTGCACATTGACTCAGTACTGGTACCCCTGCACATTGACTCAGTACTGGTACACCTGCACATTGACTCAGTACTGGTACCCCCTGCACATTGACTCAGTACTGGTACTCTTGCACATTGACTCGGTACTGGTACCCCTGCACATTGACTCAGTACTGGTACTCCTGCACATTGACTCAATACTGGTACTCCTGCACATTGACTCAGTACTGGTACTCCTGCACATTGTGGTACTCCTGCACATTGACTAGGTGATGGTACTCCTGCACATTGACTCAGTACCGGTACTCCTGC
>NW_025535449.1:0-2500 GCF_020615455.1 Coregonus clupeaformis | reverse complement strand
GGAGTTGGTCAGTCAGAATCTAACCCTGGGTTTATGTGTCTAGTAGTTGGTCAGTCAGAATAACCAACCTGGGTTTATGGGTCTAGTAGTTGGTCAGTCAGAATTCTAACCTGGGTTTATGTGTCTAGTAGTTGGTCAGTCAGAGTCTAACCCCGGGTTGTAAGTTAGTAGTGGGTCATCGAATTTGGGGTTATGTGTCTAGTAGTTGTCAGTAGAATTCAACCCTGGGTTTATGTGTCTAGTGAGCTGGTCACCAACCCAACCCTGGGTTTATGTGTTAGTAGTTGGTCAGTCAGGAATCTAACTCTGGGTTTGGCTCGAGCTCCCTCTAGCCAGAACCCAAAAAGCAGACCAGGACAAGGAGAGCTGAACGAAGGTGAGAGGGTTTATTTAGATACAACCAAAGGTGCAGAATAATCCAGGGACAGAGCGGGCGGCGTGGGATGAGTAGCTGGGTGTGCAGCACAAGGTCCAGTGATGGGCCGGCAGCCGCCGACCATCAGGCAGAGGGTGGGGTGGAAGGTCGGACGTGGTGACTGCAGGTGGAACAAAAACGGGAGGTAAGGACACAAAAAACTCAACAAAGTACAAAACAACAAAACTCACGAAAGCAAGAAACCCTAAACCGAACACAGAATCACCTACTGTTCATGGCTAACCCATCCGGCAGGAACTGGATGTTTGGCCAAGAGCCTAAAAAGGGTGGATGATGAGGCCAGGTGAGCAGATTGCTGACGGGGATGCAGGTGCGAAAACAAGAGAGCTCTCGAGCTGCTCCCGAAACCCTCGGGAAACTGGAGACTACGAACAGGAAACACCCGCACCAGACAGGACCCGACTCAGACTGCCGGGATCAAGCTACAGTGCTCCCCTCCGACTTAACGCCACCGGGCGGACTTCCGAGCGCCAGGATGGAGGCGGTAGAAATCCCTGATGAGGTCAGCATCTAGGACCTGTCGCCGCGGGGAATCCAACCCTCTCTTCAGGACCAATACCTCCCAGTCCACGAGATACTGGAAACCCCGGCCCGGGCTGCTGGAATCATGATGCGACGCACCGTGAGGCAGGACCACCTCCGATCATCCGAGGAGGAGGAGGGGAGGAGGCGGGAGGAGGCAACAGAGGACTGAGGAAGACAGGCTTGGAGGGGCAGGAGACATGAAAGGTGGGATGGACTCTGAGCGTCCCTCGGTAGTTTGAGTCGAACTGCCACCGGATTGACTCACCTTCTCCACCACAAACGGACCAATGAACTGCAACAACTTCCTAGACCAGTCCGTAACGGAAGATCCCGTTGGCCAACCAGGCCATCCGGCGGTGGATAGGTGGGAGCGGGATCCGACGCACTCGCCTGGAGCTGATACCGAACCGAATCCCCTAAGGAGTGCCTTTTGCCCGGATGCCAGGTCCGGTGGCAACGACGGACCAGCCTGGAACAGAAGGCACTGATAGCTCCTCCCTGAGAGAAGGGAACAGGGGAGGTTGGTAAAGCCATACAGGCAGCCCTCGGAAGGGAGACATCCCAGTGGCAGGATGTAGGGAGAGTATTGTGGGTATAGCGCCCCAACCCAAGGCAACTGAGAGGCCCAGGAGGTGGGGTTGGAAGAGACCAGACAGCGTGAAGCGTGGGATTCCATCTTCTGGCTGGCTCTCTCCGCCTGACCATTGGATTGGGGGGTGAAAAACTAGATGTGGAGACTGACTGTAGCTCCAATGGCCAAACAGAAGGATCTCCAGGACAGCAGAGGTAAACTGGAGGGCCACGGCTCGGAAACGATATCACTGGGCAAACCGCGGACCCTGGAAAACCCCCCTTACCAGGATCTCGGACGCCTCCGAGGCAGAGGGAAGCTTGGCAATAGGCACAAAGTGGGCGAACTTGCTGCATCTGTCCAAATAGTCAGAACGCACCGTGTCCTCAGAAAGCGGGCAACCCCGTGACGCGGGTCCAGCTGGCCAGATGCGACCATGGACGCCGATAGGAAGGGGGTGAAGTAGTCCAGAGTTGGGCCGATTGGTAATTTATACTCTGCGCACACACTGGACAGGCAGGCACAAAACTCCCGAGTATCGGCCATGGCAGGCCACCAAAACTGTCTGCGAAGAAACGCCTATAGTCCGAGCCACGCCCGGGGTGACAAGCCATCTTGCTGGGCGTGGGGACCATTTGAGGACAGCAGGACGAACTCGACCCAGGCACAAACAACCGACTGGTGGACTGCTACCGGGACCGGGCTGAGTCCAAGGGCCACCAGCACTCCTCCTCACTCTTCCACATCACCGCTCCCACGCCACGCAGTTCCGGGGAGAATAGTCTCGGGCTTGGACCCACTCTCCTCCGCTTGGAGAACATCCGGGACAAAGGCGCCCGCCTTGCTGCTTCTTAGATCCAGGTCGAACGCCAGGCAAACGGAATCGTCCCAAAACAACGCCACCTGGGCTGGACGGGAGTTGAGACGCGAACCATTGCACGTTAGGCAAGATTCTTGTGGTCAGTCCA
>NW_025535448.1:67500-97757 GCF_020615455.1 Coregonus clupeaformis | reverse complement strand
AACAGTACAGGAATTACATCATCAACATGTATTGATCATAACTTTACTAATGCTGCAGAGATTTGTTTGAAAGCAGTATCCAAATCCATTGGATGTAGTGATCAAAATATAGTAGCCATATCTAGGAAAACCAAAGCTCCAAAGGCTGGGCCTAATATTGTGTATAAGAGGTCATACAATACGTTTTGTAGTGATTCCTAGGTTGTTGATGTAAAGAATATATGTTGGTCCATGGTGTGTAATGAGGAGCAAACAGACACTGCACTTGATGCATTTATGAAATTGATTATTCCAGTTACTAATAAGCACTCACCCGTTATGAAAATGACTGTACAAACTTTTACATCCCTGTGGATTGATGAAGAATTTAAAAAATGTATAGTTGAGAGGGATGAGGCAAAAGGAAAGGCGAATAAGTCTGGCTGCACAACCGATTGGCAAACGTATTGCAAATTGAGAAATCATTTGACTAAACTGAATAAAAATAAGAAGAAACAACACTATGAAACAATGATAAATGACATAAAGAATGATAGTAAAAAGCTTTGAAGCACCTTAAATGACATTTTGGGAAAAAGGCAAACTCCGCTCCATCATTCATTGAATCAGATGGCTCATTCATCACAAAGCCAATTGATTTTGCCAACTACTTTAATACTTTTTTTCTTTTGTAAAATTAGCAAACTTAGGCATGAAATGCCAGCAACAATTGCTGACACTACACATCCAAGTATATCTGACCAAATTATGAAAGACAAGCATTGTAATTTTGAATTCCGTAAAGTGAGTGTGGAAGAGGTGAAAAAAGTATTGTTGTCTATGACAAGCCAAATGGGTCTGACAACTTGGATGGAAAATTACTGAGGATAATAGCGGACGATATTGCCACTCCTATTTTCCATATTTTCAATTTAAGCCTAATAGAATGTGTGTGCCCCCAGGCTTGGAGGGAGGCAAAATTCATTCCGCTACCCAAGAATAGTAAAGCCCCCTTTACTGGCTCAAATAGCCGACCAATTAGCCTGTTACCAACCCTTAGTAAACTATTGGAAAAAATGGTGTTTGACAAGATACAATGCTATTTTACAGTAAACAAATTGACAACAAACTTTCAGCATGCTTATAGATAAGGACATTCAACAAGCACAGCATTTACACAAATGACGATTGGCTGACAGAAATTGATGATAAAAAGATTGATTCAGTGCGGCTTTTGCCATTATCGATCATTGTCTGCCTCTGGAAAAAACGTATGTGTTATGGCTTTACACCCCCTGCTATAATGGGTGGCAAGGAATAAGTTAGTCCTAAATATTGTATTTGGGTCAAATCATTCACTAAACCCTAAACCTCAACTACATCTCGTAATGAATAATGTGGAAATTGAGCAAGTTGAGGTGACTAAACCTTAGTTTGTAAACTGTCATGGTCAAAGCATATTGATACAACAGTAGCTAAGATGGGGAGAAGTATGTCCATAATTAAGCGCTGCTCTGCCTTCTTAGCAACACTATCAACAAGGCAGGTCCTACAGGTGCTAGTTTTGTCGCAGCTAGACTACTGTTCAGTAGTGTGGTCAGGTGCCACAAAGAGGGACTTGGGAAAATTGCAGTTGGCTCAGAACAGGGCAGCACGGCTGGCCCTTAAAAGTACACGGAGAGCTAACATTAATGACATGCATTTTAGTCTCTCCTGGCTTAGAGTGGAAGAGAGATTGACTTCATCACTGCTTGTGTTTTTAAGAGGTGTAGACAAGATGAGTGTCCCGAGCTGTCTGTTTGGAATGCTGGCACACAGCTCGGACACCCATGCATACCCCACGAGACATGCCACCAGAGGTCTCTTTACAGTCCCTAAATCCAGAACAGACTACGGGAAACGCACAGTATTACATACAGCCATGACTACATGGAACTCTATTCCACATCATGTAACTCAGTCAAGCAGTAAAATCAGATTTAAAAAACAGATTAAACTACACTTTATGGAACAGCGTACACACACAGCATTCGTAAACACATGCTAACTCACACACTCTACAACACACATTTTAATATTGTTATTTTGCTGTATTATTGATTTTGTATTGAAAATATGTTATGGTAGAGTAGTTAGCAATAAGGTGTTGTGTTATGTATTGTTGTATTGTATGTAAATTGTGGTTGGACCCCAGGAAGAGTAGCTGCTGCCATGGCAGCCGCTAATGGGGATCCGTAATAAATACAAAATACAAATACCCAAGGGCGAGCTTGACCACTAGCAGCTCACGGTTCCCCACATCGTAATACCGCTCCGCCGGGAACAACCAATGGGAGAAAAACGCGCAGCAGTGAGTCTTCCCGTCCGTGAAAAACCGCCGGAACAGGAGCATCCACCTCCACAATGAACGGCAGGGACTGATCAGGATGCCCTAGGACAGGGGCCGATGTAAAGCGCAGTTTAAGCGCATTAAATGCGTTCCCCGCTTCCAGGGTCCAGGTGAAAGGGGGCACGCTCATGGGTGAGGGCTGTCAGGGGAGTGGCTAGGGAGCTAAAATTGCGAATAAATCGGCTATAAAAATGTGTGAACCCTAAAAACCATTGTAGTTGCTTGAGGGATGAGGGCTGGGGCCAATCCAGTACCACGCTGACCTTGGCTGGGTCCATCCGTAGGTCCCCCTGGGTGACAATGAACCCCAGGAAGGAGACTGTCTCTGTGTGGAACACGCACTTCTCTGCCTTGACGTAGAGCTGGTGACGGAGAAGGCGTTGGAGGACCTGCCGAACGTGCTGCTTGTGCTCACTCATATTAGGATGTCATCCAAATACACGAAGACGCTGTAGTCGAGGAGGTCCTGGAGCACGTCATTGACCAACGCCTGGAACACGACAGGCGCATTGGCTAGACCGAATGGCATGACTTGGTACTCGTAATGCCCACTTGGTGTGTTAAAAGCCGTCTTCCACTTGTCCCCCTCCCAAATACTCACCAGGTTGTATGCATTTCATCCAGCTTGGTGAAGACCTGGGCTCCCTGCAACGACTCGAATGCCGTCGTCATCAGGGGGAGTGGGTAGCGGTTCTTAACCGTGATGTCGTTGAGCGCCCGTTAATCAATGCACGGTCGCTGCCCACCGTCCTTTTTCCCCACAAAGAAGAAGCCCGCGCCCGCGGGTGAGGTAGAGGGATGGATGTGCCTCGTCGATAGACTCCATCATGGCCAGCGTCTCCGGCCGGAACAAGGAAAACAATCACCCTCGTGTGGGCATGGCGCCCGGCAGGATATCAATAGCGCAGTCGTATGGCCTGTGAGGAGGTAGGCCCTTGGCACGCTTCTTACTAAACACCTCCTCCAGATCCCAATACTCCCAGGGAATGCCTGCCAGGTCTGGGCCGGTGACGGAGTCTGTAGCCATCGTCCTCCCGGTGGCAACCGCCGCTAGCGTGGTAGGCGGTTCGGCGTGCAGGACCTGGGGAAGAGGTGAGGACTGATAGGTGGTCTGGAACAGTGGTTTGGCCTGATGAGGGGTCGGTGGAGACCGGAACAGGACGGAGGCAGAGCCTCCCTCCAGGATGAGCCACCCCGTGGACCAGTTTATCCGGGGTTTGTGGGTGACCAGCTAGGGGTGCCCGAGGATGAGGGGACACTCCTGAGACGCCACAATGAAAAACAGGATATCCTCCCATAGCGCCCCTGCCACCCGGACATGCACGGGGACAGTGCGCCGGGTGAACCCAACGGCCGGCCGTCCAGGCCCATGGCCGGAACCGGCTCGGAGATGGAGAGGAACGGAACGCTCCACCCTTGGGCAAGCCCTGCGTTCATCAGGTTTCCCGCACACTGAGCCCTGACGTGGGAGAAAAGTCTGGGAGTCTCTGGAGTTGGGGTTTCGGTTCCCGTTCGCAAGCACCCCTCCTGATATTAGCGAGCCCTCCCGTTTCCCGGCTTCTCCGGGCATGAGTCCTAGTGGTAATCTGTCTGGCCGCAGTACAGGCAACATCCCTGGCACAGACGTCTCTGCTTCTCCATCCTGGACAAAGCACCTTGTGTCATCCCTCTCTCGTGCGCCCTCTCACGACGCCGATTGTCTACCCGCACCAAGAGGTCGACTAGGCTGTCCAGCTGCTCAGGCAGCTCCTTGAAGGAGAGTTCATCCTTCATCCCCTCCGATAGCACGTCCACGTAAAGGACGACCAGGGCGGCCTCCTCCCATCCTGTCTCTCGAGGCCGGGTCCGGAACTCCACGGAGCAGTCTGCCACCGAACGGTCACCCTGCCGACAGGCCGTGAGCCACTTCCCGGTCTCATGCCCTGACACCACCCGAGAGGTGTCGAACACCTTGTGTAGCTCCCGGGTGAATTGGTAGGAGTCGGAGCACGCCAGAGTTTGGCTCTCCCACTCCGCGGTAGCCCAGGTAAGGGCCCAACCCGAAAACAGAGTGATAATGTAGGCCACCCAGCCCTGCTCCGTCGGGGAGGAGGAGGGTTGTAGGCTGAACATCAGGGAACACTGGGTGAGGAATTCCCTGCAGCCCTCTGGACATCTGTCGTATTTCTCCGGAGATGGTAGGCAGGGTTCCCTTGATGTTACAGGCGAGACTGGAGATGCCGCTGCCGTGGCTTCCGCTCCGCTGGCTGCCGGGGTTGGTCGGGTGTCCACCCGGCTCTGCACGGCGATCGACAGCTGGCGGAGATTCTCTGTGATCTGCTGCAGGCTGCGGTTGTGCTGGTTCAGCATAGCTCCCTGCCTTGCCAATGTGCTACTATACTGTGCTGCCTCCGCTGGTTCCATATTGGCTCTGTTTTCTGTAAGGGTTGGTGTGAGTTGTGACCCAGGTGCGGTGCAGGATAGACATTAGGCAGTAGGCAAAGATGGTGAAACAAGGATCTTTACTGGTGGTCCCAAAGCCAGGATACAAAATAACTGACTTGTCACAAAAAAATTAAGGAGGAGCAAATTGGTCTCCAAAAACAGGCTGACAGCAAACATACGAAATACTAACTATGACTGAAAACAACAATGAAACAGGGAGAACTCTTCTCAGGTACCTGTACATACGTCTCGCGATCAGACACTGATTAGTACTGTTTGGCATCGAGAAACCAGCAGAGAAAACTGAGCAAGAGAACACAGGGAAGTGAGGGCATAAATACACAGGTGAACAGGTAGACACAGGTGACACCAATAGGATAATGATTGGTCCAGACTGTGAGTGAGGAGGTGCCTAAGGTTGTCGGAGGATAACACCTAGTGGGTCGCTCCGGGAACTGCAACCCCCTCCTGTAACAGGGACCCATCCTTTAAAAAGAGCACACAGTGCCATCCACAGAACAGAAGCAGATTAACTGCCAAAAGCATTTCCAATGCACTCACCTCGATTGTATTGTATACAGTTAAACATATACATATATATATATATATATATATATATATATATATATATATACAGAATATACAAAAATCTTGCAATCTTAATTTATTTCCACAATTAACGTATAATATGGGTAATAATGTTGGCAGTTCATACGAGGGATTGTTACCTATAACCAGGATTGAAATGACAAAAATAAAATGTTTTAAAAAGCAATTATTACTTTGGCAAACAATTATTGTGATTTATCCTGTATTGTCCCTAACATAATTTCCCCATAGCAACAGATGTGGGATACACACACACACACACACACACACACTCCGCATCCTTCCCCCACAAACAACCACAAGCTCAGATGTTCAACAGTTGTTCCATCCCCGAGCCCAACTCAAGAGAAGACTTGATGTGCGAATACATATACAGTTGTAGCTGTTTGAGAAGGCATGCAAAATTGAGCAAGATTGGAGAGATTTGATTAACCAATGTCTAGTCCATGCTGATGGAGCTCAGATACACCCCCCCTACCCTGAAACACACACACCCTGGTCCCCCGTTGTGACCATTTCCCAAGCATCTCTGTGCAGTAAGACCTTTTGATCATTTTGTACCACCAGGGCCACAATAATTTCGGTTTAAACATGTCTTTAATGTTTATTTGTTTTTTGCTGTAAGTGATAATTCCCAAAGTGTTAAAATATGTGTGTTTACACCATTAAGCATTTATGCACACTACCGGTAAAAAGCTTTAGAACACCTACTCATTCAAGTGTTTTTCTTTATTTTTACTATTTTCTACATTGTAGAATAATACTGAAGACATCAAAACGATAAAATAACACATATAGAATCATGTAGTAACAAAAAATAATTGTTAAACAAATCAAAATATATATATATATATTTCAGATTCTTCAAATAGCCACCCTTTGCCTTGAATGAGTAGGTGTGCTGTCTGTGTGATTGATGTAGCAGAGTAGATGCAGGGAGACTGAGGGAGGTCAGTATCATCAGCTCACCTATCAGAGTATTTTGTATAGGGAAAGAGAAAGGTCACACCTGCACAACTGAATGCATTCAACCAAAATGTATCTTCCGCATTTAACCCAAACCCCTCCGAATCAGAGAGGTGCGCATGGGCTGCCTTAATCAACGTCCACGTCAGCAGTGCCCGGGAGTAGTTGTTGTGGGAGTTAACTGCCATGCTCAAGGGCAGGACAGCAGATTTTTTTCACCTTACCGGCTCGGGGAAGCGAACCAGTGACCTTTCGGTTACTGTTCCAATGCTCTTAACCGCTAGGCTACCTGCCGCGTGTGTGTGTGTGTGTGTGTGCGTGCGTGCGCGCGCGTGTGTGTGTGTGTGTGTGTGTGCGTGCGTGCGTGTGACTGACCTTAAAAAGGAAGTGGAAATTGTACTACAAGTAGTTATGCTCAAACTAAGCAACTTATAGACAGGTAATTTATAGTGGAAAGAGAAGAAGAGTTACAGACAGGTAATTTATAAAGGAGAGAGAAGAAGAGTTTATGGTACATTTTCTGTTGTTAAATAGACAGGGAGAGAGAACAAGAGAGAGAGAGAGTTTAATAGACAGGGAGAGAGAACGAGAGAGAAGAAGAAAGGGTAATGTCTCCCTGGTGAGAATATATGTCTGTGTTTTTATGAAGGCACCACAAAAGGGTAAATATATGACAGTGTTCTATTTGAGCTCATATTATCCCTGATGGATGCAATTAAACTAATTGCTTTTGTGCATTAAAGCAATTACATAATGCCATTGTACTAAAGTGCAGTGCGACGGATCGTGTGGAGGTCCTCACAGTTTTCCCGTGTGCGTGCGTGCATGCGTGCACATGCGTGTGTGTGGTATTCCTGTTTTCTTCCACCTCCGGCATCCTGCCAGGAGTCAGTGTGTGTAAGGAATGGGATGGGATGGGATTTAACCCTGGGTCAGTGAATTTTCCTACAAAAGGGCGAAATCCACTCATAGTCACAATATAGACAACATGTCCTGGTCCGTAGTGGGACTGTTGGTAGCATGCTACATAAAAGGTCACGTACAGTATGTTTTCTCCCCTTGCCCTGGCCTCAAAGGAACTCTTCCCAAGGGGAAAGGCCTAAAGAAAATGTATTGGGGGTCAGGGTAGGGATTAGGTGTAGCTGGGTTAGGGGAATGGGGCTAAGGGTATGGGGGCTAGGGGAATGGGTCTAAGGGTATGGGGGCTAGGGGGGCTAGGGGAATGGGGCTAAGGGTAGGGATGGCTAGGGGAATGGGGCTAAGGGTATGGGGGCTAGGGGAATGGGTCTAAGGGTATGGGGGGCTAGGGGAATGGGGCTAAGGGTAGGGGGGGCTAGGGGAATGGGGCTAAGGGTAGTGGGGCTAGGGGAATGGGGCTAAGGGTATGGGGGCTAGGGGAATGGGTCTAAGGGTAGTGGGGCTAGGGGAATGGGGCTAAGGGGATGGGGGGCTAGGGGAATGGGGCTAAGGGTATGGGGGCTAGGGGAATGGGGCTAAGGGTAGGGGGGCTAGGGGAATGGGGCTAACGGTAGGGAGGCTAGGGGAATGGGTCTAAGGGTATGGGGGGCTAGGGGAATGGGGAGGGGGGCTAGGGGAATGGGGCTAAGAGGTAGCAAAACTGTACTTCAAATCTATGATACTCCCCCACTTAACATACTGCTTGACTAGTTGGGCCCAAGCTTGCTGTACAACAGTAAGACCTATTCAGTCTGTCTACAAACAGGCTCTCACAGTGCTTGATAGGAAGCCCAATAGCCATCATCACTGTCACATCCTTAGAAAGCATGAGCTCCTGAGTTGGGAAAATCTTGTGCAATACACCGATGCATGTCTTGTATTCAAGATCCTAAATGGCTTGGCTCCCCCCTCCACTCAGTATTTTTGTTAAACAGAAAACCCAAACATATGGCAGCAGATCCACAAGGTCTGCCATGAGAGGTGACTGTGTAGTTCCCCTAAGGAAAAGCACCTTTAGTAAATCTGCTTTTTCTGTGAGAGCTTCCCTTGTCTGGAATACACTGCCATCAGACACACACAACTGCACCACATATCACACTTTCACAAAATGCTTGAAGACATGGCTAAAGGTCAATCAGATTTGTGAACATGGTCCCTAGCTGTGTGTTGCCGCTTTCCATGTCTGTTGTCTGTAACTTGTGAGGTGTGGAAACACTTTGTTGCTTTTATGAATTTTGTCTTGCTGCTTTTTGTTCTATGTTGCTCTGTCTGTATGCTACGTCTTGCTTGTCCTATGTTGCTATGTCTGTATGCTATGTCTTGTTCTATGTTGTTATTGTCTATATTGTAATTGTTTTTAATAACCTGCCCAGGGACTGCGGTTGAAAATTAGCCGGCTGGCTAAAACCGGCACTTTTACTGAAACGTTGATTAATGTGCACTGTCCCTGTAAAAAAATAAACTCAAACTCAAACTCAAACTCAAGGGTAGGGGGGCTAGGGGAATGGGTCTAAGGGTATGGGGGCTAGGGGAATGGGGCTAAGGTTAGGGGGCTAGGGGAATGGGGCTAAGGTTGGGAGGGCTAGGGGAATGGGTCTAAGGGTAGGGGGCGAGGGGGCTAGGGGAATGGGGCTAAGGGTAGGGGGCTAGGGGAATGGGTCTAATGGTATGGGGGGCTAGGGGAATGGGGCTAAGGGTAGGGGTCTAGGGGAATGGGGCTAAGGGTATGGGGGGCTAGGGGAATGGGGCTAAGGTTGGGAGGGCTAGGGGAATGGGGCTAAGGGTAGGGGGGCTAGGGGAATGGGGCTAAGGGTAGGGGGGCTAGGGGAATGGGGCTAAGGGTAGGGGGCTAGGGGAATGGGGCTAAGGGTAGTGGGGCTAGGGGAATGGGGCTAAGGGTAGGGGGGCTAGGGGAATGGGGCTAAGGGTAGTGGGATTAGTGGAATGGAGATAAGGGTAGGAGATGTGCGTAGGTTGATGGTTCTGCAAAGCTTGTGTTTATGTGTGTGTGTGTGTGTGTGTGTGTGTGTGTGTGTGTGTGTGTGTGTGTGTGTGTGTGTGTGTGTGTGTGTGTGTGTGTGTGTGTGTGTGTGTGTGTGTGTGTGTGTGTGTGTGTGTGTGTGTGTGTGTGTGTGTGTGTGTGTCAGAGCCAAGATGATTTGGCGTAGTCCAAACAGGAATTGCTGTAAGGCTATAGAATACCTGGTTGGACTACTCCAAAACATCTTGGCTCTGACACATACATAAACACAATCTTTGCATGTCCATCACCCCATTGAAATATATCAAACACCCTGCATTAACCTGCGGATCATGAGATAACCTTCATAAAAACTCAGAACCTTAATAACCTATTCATTGACACTGTATGTAGTGTCCTGTAATACTCTGTTTGACGTGAGACACCTTCGATCATTCATAACACATCCATAAAGACTCTATATCCATGATGCTGTACTTACTTTAATCAGTATTCACCCACTGGGGAGAGAGAAGGTCAGAGCTGTCTATCAGAGAGAGAGAGGAATGGTGTGGGTAGAGGTAAAGAAGAGAGAGGTAAAGGCTTGGCAGAGAGGATAGGGAGAATGAACAGAGAGGATGGGCCAGGAGAGGATGGACCAGGAGAGGATGGACCAGGAGAGGATGGGCCAGGAGAGGATGGACCAGGAGAGGATGGGCCAGGAGAGGATGGGCCAGGAGAGGATGGGCCCAGGAGAGGATGGCCAGGGGTAAAGTATCTCATCTCTCTCTCTCTCTCTCTCTCTCTCTCTCTCTCTCTCTCTCTCTCTCTCTCTCAGTTTCTCTCTCTCTCTCAGTTTCTCTCTCTCTCTCTCTCTCTCTCTCTCTCTCTTTCTCTCTCTCGCTCTCTCTCTCTCTCTCTCTCTCTCTCTCGCTCTCTCTCCCTCTCCTCTCTCTCTCATCCCTCTGTATCCTGTGCATTTCTCTTTGTCTCTGTTTACTCCTTTCCACACCAGTTCTCTCTCCATCGCCTCCGCCTCCACCTCTCACTTTCCCATTCCCTCCTCTCTCCTTTCACCCACAGGGCCTGCATTCATCATTTCATAAAGACTTCAGCAGGAGACAGCCTCTTCACTCCATCCCTGCATCTCTCTCTCTCTCCCTCCATCCATCTCTCCGTCTCTGGATAGGACACATCGTCACTTTACCGCTCTCCGCGCTTCTTTCCTCGGGAATTTCATGTTCATGACTTTTCTCTCTCTCTCCTTTTTACATCTCCCTCTCTTTCTCTCCTCTCTCCCCAGATGCAATCAGGTTGTCCATCTCTTTATTCCCCACCGCTCTGTCTGGAGCAACAGACTGTGACAGAGGGATAGAAATAAAGCACAAAGGAAGGAAGGGCAGGCGTATTTATGTTAGTTTAATTCATGAAGAACAGGGAGAGACAAAGGACAGACACACAGAGTACGCTAAGACCAGTGAGGGGAGGACGGCTCGTAATAATGGCTGGAATGGAGTTTAATGGCTGGAATGGAGTTTAATGGAATCCAACACGTGTTTAATACCATTCCATTTACTCCATTCCGGCCATTTTTATGAGCCGTCCTCCCCTCAGCAGCCTCCACCGGCTAAGACAAACATGCTCGGTAACTGAATGGGAAGCCATAAATAAAAAACAAGTGGTCTTATAAGGAATTATTAATTTTATTGGTCGTGTACACATATTTTGCAGATGTTATTGCAGGTGCAGTGAAATGCTTATATTTCTAGCTCCAACAGTGCAGTAATACCGAACAAGCTGACAGCAATTAGGGTTATTGGGAGAGACCTGAGTCATAAAGCAAACCAATGGCAGGCAGGAGAGGAGGTAATACTTAATGTTGCCTAGGACACTTATAATGTTAATAACAAACACTTTTAGATTTGTTTCACCCGCTGACACATTCTGATGACATCACTATGATGGCATTACACCAACACTGATAAAATGGTAATTTAGTGCCAGCATTGAATCACCCATGACGACAGCGACATGACACATCCCTCTCAACCATATCCGTGAAAGAGGGACAGGGAGGGCATGAACGTTTCATTTCTGCACATTAAATATGTCATTAAGAAATTATTATTTAAAGCAACCATGGAGACAGAATCTGCAGCACCTTCATTACTGTAAGCAGGGCTATCATGGTATTATTCCTGTCTACTCCAGACTCACAGGTAGAGCCAACCAGCATGAAGCTTCCTTATCAATCATACCCCAGGACACCTCTATCAGACACCTGTGATGACGTGTGAATGAAGGAGTCAGGCGCAGGAGGTAAAACACCGAAGTCCAGAGTTTATTCTGTTTACATAAATAAAACACACCCAGCGTCAATACGAAACTATCACTAGGGAAATATTCCACTTTGGCAATAACAAATGGAAGAGTAGCTCAACCGAGCTACTCGCTCTCACAATGAAACAACACTTATACACATACTAATTAGGGGAATGAGCACCAGGTGTGTGTGATTGACAAGACAAGACATGACAAGTTGAGTGATGAGAATGGGATCGGCAGTAGCTAGTAAGCCGGTGACGACGAACGCCGAAACCTGCCCGAACAAGGAGGGGAGGAGGCCTCGGAGGAAGTTGTGCCGACCCCGGCCTCGGGGACAGCCGGAGGACGCAGAGCAGGGCGAGTCGGATGGCGACGGTGGAAATCCCTCAACAGGGAGGTGGAGGAACCTCCCGCACCTCAGACTCCTGGAGCGGACCAGCTACCACCGGCCTGAGGAGTGACACATGAAACGAGGGGATAATACGGTAATCAGGGGGGAGTAACAAACTGTATGCAACCTCGTTTATCCTCCTCAGGAGTTTAAACGGCCCCACAAACCACGGGCTCAGCTTCCGGCAGGGCAGGCGGAGGGGTAGATTCCGGGTCGAGAGCCAGACCCGATCCCCCGGTACGAAAACCGGGGCCTCCCTGCGGTGGCGGTCAGCGTTCACCTTCTGATGACGCACGGCGTGCTGGAGGCGAACGTGGGCAGCGTCCTAAGTCTCCTCCGGGTGCCGAAACCAGTCATCCACCGCAGGAACCTCGGTCTGGCTCTGGTGCCACGGTGCCAGGACCGGTTGGTAACCCAAAACACATTGGAAGGGTGTTAGGTTAATGGAGGAGTGGCGGAGAGAGTTCTGAGCATATTCTGCCCATTGCAGGAACACCGAACACTCCCCCGGACGGTCCTGACAGTAGGTACGCAGGAACCTACCCACATCTTGATTCACCCTTTCCACCTGCCCATTACTCTCGGGGGGAAATCCAGAGGTCAGGCTGACCGAGACCCCCAGATGTTCCATGAACGCCTTCCAGACACTAGACGTGAACTGGGGACCTCGGTCGGACATTATATCCTCTGGTACCCCGTAGTGCTGGAAGACGTGAGTAAACAGAGCCTCCGCAGTTTGTAGGGCTGTGGGGAGACCGGGCAGAGGAAGGAGGCGGCAGGACTTCGAAAAGTGATCCACAATGACCAGGATAGTGGTGTTACCTTGAGAGAGGGGAAGATCAGTAAGAAAATCAATACTAAGGTGAGACCATGGTCGTTGTGGAACTGGTAAAGGTTGTAGCTTACCCGCTGGGAGGTACCTAGGTGCCTTACTCTGGGCGCACACTGAGCAGGAGGAAACATACACACTCATGTCCTTAGCCAAGGTAGGCCACCAGTACTTCTCGGTCAGGCAGCGCATTGTACGACCGATACCTGGATGACCAGAGGAGGGTGTTGTGTGTGCCCAGTAGATCAGACGATCATGGATAAGCGCAGGCACGTTCTGCAGCCCAGCTGGACACTGCAGTGGAGATGGATCTGTGAGTAATGCCTGCGCTATATCTGCATCCATCGCCCATACTACCGGCGCCACAATGCATTAGGCCGGGAGTATGGGGGTGTTGTCTCTGGGCCTCTCCTCTGTGTCATACAGCCGTGACAGTGCGTCTGCCTTCACGTTCTTCGTACCCAGAATGTATGAGAGTGTGAAATCAAACCAGGTGAAGAAGAGGGCCGACCTGGCCTGGCGAGGATTCAGCCTCCTCGCTGCCTGAATGTACTCCAGCTTACGGTGGTCTGTCCAGATGAGGAAAGGGTGTTTCGCCCCTTCAAGCCAATGCCTCCATGCCGTCAATGCTCGGACAACAGCCAGCAGCTCCCGATCACCAACGTCGTAGTTCTACTCCGCCGAGCTGAGCTTCTTCGAAAAGAAGGCACATGGGCGGAGCTTGGGTGGCCTGCCCGAGCGTTGGGATATCCCTACCTCGGAAGCATCCACCTCCACTACGAACGGTAGTGATGAATCGGGGTGAGCCAGTACCGGGGCTGAGGTGAACAGACCCCGCAATCAACTGAAGGCCAAATCAGCCTCAGCAGACCAGCGGAGCTGGGACGGCCCACCCTTCAACAAGGAGGTAATTGGAGCTGCGACCTTGCCAAAGCCCCGAATAAACCTCTGATAGTAGATGGCAAAGCCAAGGAAGCGCTGCACCTCCTTCACTGTGGTTGGAGTGAGCCAATTACGCACAGCTGAAATGCGATCTCCCTCCATCTCCACACCTGTGGTAGTAATGCGGTATCCGAGGAAGGAGATTGGCTGCTGGAAAAACTCACACTTCTCTGCCTTGTCATAAAGATCATTCTCCAGCAGTCGGACCAGTACCTTGCGAACCAGGGACACATGCATAGCGGAATACACCAGGATGTCATCGATGTAGACCACCACACCGCAACCAAGCATGTCCTGAAACACCTTGTTCACAAAGGACTGGAAAACGGATGGAGCATTCATCAAACCGTAGGGCATCACCAGGTATTCATAATGCCCCGAGGTTGTGCTGAATGCGGTTTTCCACTCATCCCCTTCCCGAATATGCACCAGGTTGTAGGCACTCCTGAGGTCTAATTTGGTGAAAAAACGGGCCCTATGCATTGACTCAATCACTGAAGGAATGAGGGGGAGAGGAAAACTAAATCGTACAGTCACCTTATTCAGTGGTCGCTAATCAATGCACGGGCATAAACCGCCATCTTTCTTCTTCACAAAGAAGAAACTCAAGGAAGCAGGTGAAATCGAGGGACGTTTATACCCCTGGCTCAGGTACTCTGAGACATATGTTTCCATAGCCTCCGTTTCAGCCTGCGACAGGGGATACACATGACTCCTGGGAGGTACAGCGTCTACCCAAAGGTTTATCGCGCAATCCCCCTCCCGATGAGGTGGTAATTTAGTCGCTTACGTCTTGGAAAACGCGAGTGCCAGATCATTGTATTCAGGGGGAATGCGCACAGTGGGGGTACCGTCTGTATTTTCCACCGTGGTCGCACCAACGGAAACACCTAGACACCTACCCGGACACTCACGCAACCACCCCATAAGTACCCTCTGCGGCCATGAAAAAGTGGGGTTGTGAAGGGCTAACCACGGAATACCTAAGACTACAGGGTAAGCAGGTGACTCAATAATCAAAAAAGTGATCTGCTCAACATGCGTCACCTGTGTAATCATGGTGACTGGTACAGTAACCTCCTTAACCAACCCGGACCCTAATGGTCGACTATCAAGTGTTCTGATGGGGAGTGGAATGGATAGGGGAACCAATGAAATGCCTTGACGGCGTGCAAATGTCCTGTCCATAAAGTTCCCAGCTGCGCCTGAATCGACTAGAGCCTTACACTGGGAAACTACCAGGTGATCGGGAAAGGAGATAGATAAGGTACAGTGTGCCGCAAAGGGCTCTGAACAATTTTGGGTGTTCGTTACCTGGGGTGATGCGTGAGTACCCTGCCTACCGCCTCCATACCCAAAGGAACATTTACTGCGATGTGAGGTGGATTGTCCCTTCGTGTAGAGTGGCACTGTCGCTGTCCTCCTGCGCTCTCTCGACCGGCGGCTCCCCCCAGCTCCATCTGCTCGGGGTCAGAGTCGTCCGGAGTGGGAACGGGCAGACCCCTACCAGGACGTCCTCTGGCTGCAAGCAGATTGTCCAGCCGGATGGCCATGTCCACCAGTTGGGAGAGAATGATAGCATGGCATCACACAGACAAAGAAGCTGCTGAGCCAATCCCCTTCCTGTATCTCCTAACATGAGCTCCCATGTCAGACATTACTGTGTTAATCCATTTCTCCACACTGGTGTTTGACTGTTGAGCAGATTTCAGCACCGTGGACAGCAAACAGTACATTATCTATTTTAGGCACTTACACTCGTTGTGATTTATGATTTTCTCAATAATATGAAAATGTAAACTTGGTTGTCATTTCCTTGAGACTAATGATAAAAACCACCATGAGAGGATGGGCCAGTAGAGGATGGGCCAGGAGAGGATGGGCCAGGAAAGGATGGGTCAGGAGAGGATGGGCCAGGAGAGGATGGGCCAGGAGAGGATGGACCAGGAGAGGATGGACCAGGAGAGGATGGACCAGGAGAGGATGGACCAGGAGAGGATGGACCAGGAGAGGATGGACCAGGAGAGGAGGGACCTGGAGAGGATGGACCTGGAGAGGTAAAGTCTCTCTCTCTCCCTCTCTCTCTCTCTCTCTCTCTCTCTCTCTCTCTCTCTCTCTCTCTCTCTCTCTCTCTCCCTCTCCTCTCTCTCTCATCCCTCTGTATCCTGTACATTTCTCTTTGTCTCTGGTGTTTGACTGTTGAACAGATTTCAACACCGTGGACATCAAACAGTACAGTATCTATTTCAGGCACTTACGCTCGTTGTGATTTATGATTTTCTCATTAATATGAAAATGTAAACTTGGTTGTCATTTCCTTGAGACTAATGATAAAAACCACCATTACCTTTCATCAATGACTCTCTTTCTATCATGTTGTTCTCTCCCTCCTCTTGAAATCACAGTTATAATCACTCTAATGGGTGAAATCACAGTTATAATCATTATAATGAGTGAAATCACAGTTATAATCATTATAATGGGTGAAATCACAGTTATAATCATTATAATGGGTGAAATCACAGTTATAATCATTATAATGGGTGAAATCACAGTTATAATAATTATAATGGGTGAAATCACAGTTATAATCATTATAATGGGTGAAATCACAGTTATAATCATTATAATGAGTGAAATCACAGTTATAATCATTATAATGAGTGAAATCACAGTTATAATCATTATAATGGGTGAAATCACAGTTATAATCACTCTAATGGGTGAAATCACAGTTATAATCATTATAATGGGTGAAATCACAGTTATAATAATTATAATGGGTGAAATCGCAATTATAATCACTCTATTGGGTGAAATCACAATTGGCCCAGCGTCGTCCAGTGTAGGGGAGGGAATGGCCGGCAAGGGATGTAGCTCAGTTGGTAGAGCATGGCATTTGCAACGCCAGGGTTGTGGGTTTGATAAAATAATGTATGCGCTAACTGTAAGTCGCTCTGGATAAGAGCGTCTGCTAAATGACGTAAATGTAAATGTAATGTAAATGTAAATCACAGTTGTAATCACTATAATGGGTGAAATCACAGTTATAATCATTATAATGGGTGAAATCACAGTTATAATCACTCTAATGGGTGAAATCACAGTTATAATCACTCTAATGGGTGAAATCACAGTTATAATCATTCTAATGGGTGAAATCACAGTTATAATCATTCTAATGGGTGAAATCACAATTATAATCACTCTAATGTGTGAAATCACAGTAATAATCACTCTAATTGGTGAAATCACAGTTATAATCACTCTAATGGGTTAAATCACAGTAATAATCACTCCTAATGGGTGAAATCACAGTTATAATCACTCTAATGGGTGAAATCACAGTTATAATCACTCTAATGGGCGAAATCACAGTAATAATCACTCTAATGGGTGAAATCACAGTTATAATCACTCTAATGGGTGAAATCACAGTTATAATCACTCTAATGGGTGAAATCACAGTTATAATCACTCTAATGGTGGACATTTCATTCACCTAATTGGGAAATCTACAGAGGAGGTGGGGGGTGAAGCAATTACAATGTGAAAGACACAAGTCCAGACTCTCTCTCCACCTTCCCCCCACCCCTTCTCCTCCCCTCTCCTCCCCATCTCCTCCCCCTCCACCCTCTCCACCCCTCTCTCTCCTCTCCTCCGCCTCTCTCCCCCTTCTCCTCCCCCCTCTCCCCTCTCCCCTCTACACCCCCTCTCCTCATTGCTTTCCCCCTCTTGGCCCCATTGCACTGATAGATAGTAATGATCCTTAATTATGTCTAAATATAACTATCACTGCTGCCATCAACTTCACTCCTCTCCTCTGCTCCTCTCCCCTCTTTTTACCCCCTCTTCTCCTCTCCTCTCTTCTCCTCTCTTTGCCTCTCCCCTTCACTCCTCTTCAATCTGTGACAACCGGCTAGAGAGAGATTGAAAGAGAGAGAAAGAAAGAGAAATCGAGAGAGAGAGGGGGAAAGAGAGAGGGGGAGAGAGGGGGGGAGAGGGAATAGAGAGAAAGAGTGAGAGAATGAGAGAGAGAGAGAGGGAGAGGGAGAGAGAGCGAGAGAGAGAGAAGGGGGGGTAGAGGGGGAGAGTGAGAGAGAGAGAGAGAGAGAGAGTAAAGAGAGAAAGAGAGAGAGAGAGAGAGAGAGAGAGAGAGAGAGAGAGAGAGAGAGAGAGAGAGAGAGAGAGAGAAAGAGGGGGAGAGAATGAGGGAAGTGAGAGAGCAGGGGAGATATGGAAAGTAGGAGATGGAGAGAGATTACCGAAGGACGCTGCCCGGCCTGTCTCTCTTTTGTCACTGACAGAGAGTTCCAGAACACTCAGGCACTAATGTGATTGGCTGATGTGATTGGAGGACGCCAGGCGTTTGTAATTTACACCAAAGAGTTGGTAAGGAACGGAGAGAAAGCAATCAGCAGCCACATCAGGAGTCAATTAGCCTGACACTCTTCTCTCACGCACCCCCCTCGTTCCTTACAGGCGACACAAAAAGAGGAATAGTAGAGAGAGAGAGAGAGAGAGAGAGAGAGAGAGATTTCTCTTATCCTTTCATTTTTTTACCCACTGGGGATAGAGGGGAGGCAAGAAAGTAGAACAGACAGGGTAACTAAATCTAGTTAACTAACACACACACACACACACACAAGCATAAAATCTAACTTAAAATGGCCCCCAGTAAAATTAGGCTGAATTACCAGCAGTCATTCAGCTATTGGCAGTATTGTATTTCTGTGTGTCTATGTTTATGTCTCTTGCTGGGTGTCTGTGCTCCAATGCCGCCACAACACCTGATTACACTACGCCCCTCGGCCTGCTTTTCCCACTGGGGGAGAGTGAAGGATCATGGGTACTCCAGGGACAGGGGTCGGATTACCTTGTTAATAGAACAACAACCTCCTCCAGCTCTCCTCCTCCCCTCCTCCCCTCCTCTTCTCCTCCTCCCCTCCCCCCTCCTCCTCCCATCCTCCTATCCTCCTCCTTCATTCCTCTGCTGCTGTCCTGTGATGTGATCTGAAACAGCCCACAAGGTAAATTGCACACACTAATTTACCCACTATATGAAATGAATGGTCATTGAACAAGCATTTCAGCAGATTGCAATGGCTGCTGTGAGAGAGAGAGAGAGAGACAAATGAACTGAATAATATTAAGAAATGCTATATGGAAGGAAAGTAGTGTCGAAACCTAACAAAAAACAATTAGGCAACAACAAATTCAATCTCTCCTGGACAAAATGTTCCACTGTAATAGTGAAGGTGTAAACTTGGCAGTAGAAAACCTAAACAGAATATTTGACCTTTCAGCTTCCCTATCAAATCTAAAAATCTCTAACAGAAAACCGAAGAAAAGTAACAACAATGACAAATGGTTTGAAAAAGAATGCAAAAACAAAAGAAAGAAATTGAGAAACCTATCCAACCAAAAACATAGAGACCCAGAAAACCTGAGTCTACGCCTTCACTATGGTGAAATCACTAAAACAATACAGAAATGCACTGCGGAAATGCACCCCACCCCCACAGCTGCAAGTCCCTTGTGGTATGTCTCTATACGCTTGGCACATCCAGCCACTGGGATTTCTACTAATTCTTCAAGGCAAAACTGCTCCAGCTCCTTCAAGTTGGATGGGTTCCACTGGTGTACAGCAATCTTTAAGTCATACCACAGATTCTCAATTGGATTGAGGTCTAGGCTTTGACTAGGCCATTCCAAGACATTTAAATGTTTCCCCTTAAACCACTCAAGTGTTGCTTTAGCAGTATGCTTAGGGTCATTGTCTTGCTGGAAGATAAACCTCCGTCCCTGTCTCAAATCTCTGGAAGACTGAAACAGGTTTCCCTCAAGAAGTTCCCTGTATTTAGCACCATCCATCATTCCTTCAATTCTGACCAGTTTCCCAGTCCCTGCCGATGAAAACATCCCCACAGCATGATGCTGCCACCACCATGCTTCACTGTGGGGATGGTGTTCTCGGGTGATTCGAGGTGTTGGGTTTGCGCCAGACATAGCGTTTTCCTTGATGGCCAAAAAGCTAAATTTTTGTCTCATCTGACCAGAGTATCTTCTTCCATATGTTTGGGGAGTCTCCCAAATGCCTTTTGGCGAACACCAAATGTTTTTTCTTATTTTTCTTTAAGTAATGGCTTTTTTCTGGCCACTCTTCCGTAAAGCCCAGCTCTGTGGAGTGTATGGCTTAAAGTGGTCCTATGGACAGATACTCCAATCTCCGCTGTGGAGCTTTGCAGCTCCTTCAGGGTTATCTTTGGTCTCTTTGTTGCCTCTGATTAATGCCCTCCTTGCCTGGGCTGTGAGTTTTGGTGGGCGGCCCTCTCTTGGCATGTTTGTTGTGGTGCTATATTCTTTCATTTTTTAAATAATGGGTTTAATGGTGCTCCGTGGGATGTTCAAAGTTTCTGATATTTTTTTATAACCCAACCCTGATCTATATTTCTCCACAACTGTGTCCCTGACCTGTTTGGAGAGCTCCTTGGTCTTCATAGTGCCGCTTGCTTGATGGTGCCCCTTGCTTAGTGGTGTTGCAGACTCTGGGGCCTTTCAGAACAAGCACACAAAAAACTATACATATCTCGGCCTAAACATCAGCGGTAACTTCCACAAAGCTGTGAACGATCTGAGAGACAAGGAAAGAATGGCCTTCTATGCCATCAAAAGGAACATAAAATTTGACATACGAATTAGGATCTGGCTAAAAAATACTTGAATCAGTTATAGAACCCATTGCCCTTAATGGTTGTGAGGTCTGGGGTCCGCTCACCAACCAAGAATTCACAAAATGGGACAAACACCAAATTAAGACTCTGCATGCATAATTCAGCAAAAATATCCCCTGCGTACAACGTAAAACACCAAATAATGCAGGCAGAACAGAATTAGGCTGATACCCCGCTAATTATCAAAATTCCGAAAAGAGCCGTTAAATTCTACAACCACTTAAAAGGAAGAGATTCCCAAACCTGTTATAACAAAGCCATCACCTAAAGAGAACTTGGAGAAGAGTCCCCTAAGTAAGCTGGTCCTGGTGCTCTGTTCACAAACATTAATTAACAAAAAAACAGAGCAAACTTGATTTATTTTGGGCCCTAAACAGAGAGTACACAATGGCAGAATACCTGACCACTGTGACTGACCCAAACTTAAGGAAAGCCTTGACTATGTACAGACTCAGTGAGCATAGCCTTGCTATTGAGAAAGGCCGCCGTAGGCAGACCTGGCTCTCAAGAGAAGACAGGCTATGTGCACACTACCCACAAAATGAGGTGGAAACTGAGCTGCACTTCCTAACCTCCTGCCAAATGTTTGAATATATTAGAGACATATATTTCCCTCAGATTACACAGATCCACAAAGAATTAGAAAACAAACCCAATGTTGATAAACTCCCTTATCTACTGGGTGAAAGAAAAGGGCAACCAGTGCAGAACAAACATCATTCTAAAGACAATCCATATTTACAGTTGAAGTCGGAAGTTTACATACACCTTAGCCAAATACATTGAAACTCAGTTTTTCACAATTCCTGACATTTAATCATAGTAACAATTCCCTGTCTTAGGTCAGTTAGAATCACCACTTTACTTTAAGAATGTGAAATGTCAGAATAATAGTAGAGAGAATGATTTATTTCAGCTTTTCTTTCTTTCATCACATTCCCAGTGGGTCAGAAGTTTACATACACTCAATTAGTATTTGGTAGCATTGCCTTTAAATTGTTTAACTTGGGTCAAACGTTTCGGGTAGCCTTCCACAATAAATTGGGTAAATGTTGGCCAATTCCTCCTGACAGAGCTGGTGTAACTGAGTCAGGTTTGTAGGCCTCCTTGCTCGCACACACTTTTTCAGTTCTGCCTACATATTTTCTATATTATTATATATATTATAGTATATATATTGTATATTACTATTAAAATGCAAATCAATTTATAACATTTTTACATGCATTTTTCTGGAATTTTTTTGTTGTTATTCTGTCTCTCACTGTTCAAATAAACCTACCATTAAAATTATAAACTGATCATTTCTTTGTCAGTGGGCAAACGTACAACATCAGCAGGGTATCAAATACTTTTTTCCCTCACTGTATATCTAACAAGTAATATCTAACAATTTCACAACAATACACACAAATCTAATAAGGAATGGAATTTAAGAATATACACATATATGGACAAACAACGACAGTGCGGCATTGACTAAGATACAGTAGAATATTATAGAATAGAATACAGTATATACATATGAGATGAGCAGTGCAAGATATGTAAACATTATTAAAGTGACTAGTGTTCCATTTCTTAAAGTGGCCAGTGATTTCAATAGGAAGCAGCAGCCTCTGATGTGCTAGTGACGGCTATTTAACAGTCTGATGGCCTTGAGATAGAAGCTGTTTTTCATTCTCTCGGTCCCAGCTTTGATGGGACCGAGATGTTGCTTCAATATATCCACATAATTTTCCTTCCTCATGATGCCATCTATTTTGTGAAGTGCACCAGTCCCTCCTGCAGCAAAGCACCCCCACAGCATGATGCTGCCACCCCCCGTGCTTCACGGTTGGGATGGTGTTCTTCGGCTTGCAAGCATCACCCTTTTTCCTCCAAACATAACAATGGTCATTTTGGCCAAACAATTATATTTTTGTTTCATCAGACCAGAGGACATTTCTCCAGAAAGTACGATCTTTGTCCCCATGTGCAGTTGCAAACCGTAGTCTGGCTTTTTTATGGCGGTTTTGGAGCAGTAGCTTCTTCCTTGCTGAGCGGCCTTTCAGGTTATGTTGATATAGGACTCGTTTTACTGTGGATATAGATACTTTTGTACCTGTTTCCTCCAGCGTCTTCACAAGGTCCTTTGCTGTTTTCTGGGATTGATTTGCACTTTTCGCACCAAAGTACGTTCATCTCTAGGAGACAGAACGCGTCTCCATCCTGAGTGGTATGACGGCTGCGTGGTCCCATGGGGTTTATACTTGCGTACTATTGTTTGTACAGATGAACGTGGTACCTTCAGGTGTTTGGAATTTGCTCCCAAGGATGAACCAGACTTGTGGAGGTCTACAATCTTTTTTCTGAGGTCTTGGCTGATTTATTTTGATTTTTCCATGATGTCAAGCAAAGAGACACTGAGTTTGAAGGTAGGCCTTGAAATACATCCACAGGTACACATCCAATTGACTCAAATGATGTCAATTAGCCTATCAAAAGCTTCTAAAGCCATGACATCATTTTCTGGAATTTTCCAAGCTGTTTAAAGGCACAGTCAACCCTAGTGTATGTAAACTTCTGACCCACTGGAATTGTGATGCAGTGAATTATAAGTGAAATAATCTGTCTGTAAATAACTGTTGGAAAAATTACTTGTGCACTCATGCACAAAGTAGATGTCCTAACCGACTTGCCAAAACTATAGTTTGTTAACAAGAAATTTGTGGAGTGGTTGAAAAATTTGTTTTAATGACTCCAACCTAACTTCCGACTTCAACTGTATTTATTTATTTTTTTCTCCCATTTGTACTTTAACTATTTGCACATTGTTACAACACTGTATATATACATAATATGACATTTGAAATGTCTTTATTCTTTTGGAACTTCTGAGTGTAATGTTTACCGTTCATTTGTATTGTTTATTGCACTTGTGTTTACTATCTACTTCACTTGTTTTGGCAATGTTAACATACACTTCCAATTCCTGTTACGGTCCGGCACTGTTGGTCCTGTTCCTGCTGGTTTTCCTTTCCCTTTTTCCCTGTGTGTGTTGTTTGTGTCTGTCTCCCCCTGCTGTGCAGTCCAGTCAGAGGATCTAGGTCAGGGGGCGTGGCCATTCTCTCACAAGATCAGTTACATCCAGCTGCAGCTTATTGTCAACAATCAACCAGCAGTTATCTACCCGGGCTGGACACCTCTCCAGCGCCAGTTCGTTCCTACACTACCTGTGATCCCGTCTGTTCCTGCTGCCTGCCTACCTGCCATTCCCACGCCGCAACCTGCTCATCTGTTGTCTGATATCCTCGTCATCCAGCTCTCCGGACTACTGGCTCTCCCCCCCACTCAGCTCCTACCCCGGTCTGAAGCTATTCCACCCTGAACGGTTTCTCTCTGCCAACTCACGCTGAATAAACGACATCCTAATTCACCCTCTGTTGTCCGTGTGTCCGTCTCTGCACCTGAGTCCCCACCAAGCTTAATAGAACGAACTGGCCAAACATGGACTCAGCAGAGATGCCACATGAAACAACGGATGATGGCGTACAACGCGCCCTCCATTCACAGGGAATGTTATTGGGACAACACGACCAACTCATCCGGACTCTTGTGGATAACAACCAGCAGTTGTTGGATCAAGTATCTCATCTCACCTCTCAGGTAGCTAACCTGGTAACACTCACTACCCTTCCTCCCCTCTGCTTCTCCTCCGCCTGTTCCTCCTACAGTGGCTCCAGGCTCGGCTTCCGCTCCTGCCCTTCGGGAACCCCCCTACAACCTCACCCGAACCTTTCACCGGGGACCTGAACAAATGCCGTGGTTTCCTGCTTCAGTGCCGCTTGGTGTTCCAACAGAAGCCCCTGTCTTTCTCCACGGAATCCTCAAAGGTACATTACGCACTGGGGTTAATGAGGGCAAAGCTTTGATTTGGGCAGAAGCGGCTTGTTCTACTCAGCAGATTGCCAGCCCTGTCGTTTGACGATTTTTCCTCTCAATTGAAAGTTGTGTTTGATCACCCGGACCATGCCGGGACCGCCACAAAGAGACTATTGAAGCTACGACAGGGCACGGGTAGCGTGGCTGAATACGCCATTGATTTTGGACCTTGGCAGCCGATTCCAAGTGGAATGACGAAGCTCTTCAGGGAGCGTTTGTTAACGGTCTAAGTGACACGATTAAGAATGAACTAGCTGTTCGTGATGAGCCTGCTAACCTTCATGTTCTCGTTTCCCTTGCTACACGAATAGACAACAGGCTACGGGAGAGGAGACAGGAGAGGGGCGGTCGGGTCCACACCGCAGGCGGGGCCCCCTCGCTTCGGCAGCCCGAGCTACACCACCACTCGGACACCGCCCACACACCTCAGCGGATCCCCCCACGGAACTAGACGAGCCCATGCAGCTGGGCCGTGCTCGTCTGTCCCCTGCCGAAAAGGAACGGCGCATGCGGGCTGGTGAGTGCATGTACTGTGGGGACCGCACTCATTTCCTGGTTAACTGTCCGGTTCGCCCAAAAGACCAAGCTCGCAGGTAAAAGTGGGCGTACTCACGAGTGCTACACCTGACTCAATGCCCACAGCACCCCGTCTAGTTATCCCAGCTACAGTCCAGTTCAGGAATCTATCTCTCTCCACTAGCTGCTCTAATCGACTCTGGTGCTGAGGATAGTTTCCTTGACGTCAACCTGGTCACTCAGGCTGAGATCCCTGTTCAGCCCCTGCCTAAGCCTATAACAGTAACCGCTATTGACGGCCCATCAGTTTGCCAACATCACCCACCAAACTGTCCCCGTTTCTCTCATGCTGTCCGGCAATCACAAAGAAACCATCCAGTTTAAAGTAGTCTCCTCCTCGGCCTCCCCCTTATCCTCGGTTTCCCTTGGCTTAGCCTTCACAACCCCCATATTGACTGGCAAAACCACAAGATACACAGTTGGAGCACTCACTGCCATTCTGTTTGCCTTGGGTCGGCTATTCCGCCCTCGGTCGGCTCCCCCTGCTTCCCCTGTCAAAACCCCAGACCTCTCTTCAGTTCCTGAGGAGTACCTGGACCTGGCCGAGGTATTCAGTAAGTCCAAGGCACTTTCATTACCACCTCATAGGCCATACGATTGCGCTATTGAGTTACTGCCTGGAGCCCCTTTGCCGTCCAGTCGGCTTTTCAATCTGTCCCCGTCCTGGAGAGAGAAGCTATGGAAACCTACATAGGCGACTCCCTAACCTCTGGCATCATTCGTCCCTCATCTTCCGCTGTTGGAGCTGGGTTCTTTTTTGTAGAGAAGAAGGACAAAACATTACGCCCCTGCATTGACTACAGAGGACTAAATAACATCACAGTCAGAAATACCACCCCCTGCCTCTCATCAACTCAGCATTTGAACCCCTTCATGGTGCCACTGTGTTTACCAAACTCGACCTACGTAACGCTACCACCTCGTTAGGATCAGGCGGGGAGATGAATGGAAGACTGGGTTCAATACCCCTCTCGGACACTTTGAATACCTAGTCATGCCATTCGGGTCTCACTAACGCCCCAGCAGTGTTTCAGGCCATGGTTAACGATGTGTTGAGGGATTTTCTACACCGTTTTGTGTTTGTCTATTTGGATGACATTCTAATTTTCTCTAAGTCACAGGATGAACACGTCTCCCACGTTCGTCTGGTTCTCCAACGCCTCATGGAAAACAAACTGTATGTGAAAGCAGAAAAATGTGAGTTCCACCGGCAGTCCGTCCCCTTTTTGGGCTTTATTATCGACGGGGACAAGTGTCACCAGACCCTGACAAGATCAGAGCGGTTGTGGAGTGGCCCACACCCACGTCTCGGAAGCAGCTACAACGCTTCCTGGGCTTCGCCATCTTCTACCGCCGCCTCATCAGGGGTTTCAGCCAGTGGTTGCCCCCTGACCAAGCTCACCTCCCCTAAGGTGCCATTCCTGTGGACGCCTGAGGCCGAGTCAGCCGTGAGTACATTGAAGGAACTGTTCACCACCTCACCTGTTCTTATTCATCCAGACACTAGTTTGCAGTTTATTGTGGAAGTGGACGCCTCTGATTCGGGGGTGGGGGCTGTCCTGTCACAACGTTCCCCACGGACCAGAAGCTCCATCCTGTGGCCTTTTTCTCCAGGAAATTGACCCTGCTGAGAAGAACTACGACGTGGGTAACCGGGAGTTGCTTGCTGTCAAGTTGGCGTTGGAGGAGTGGAGGCACTGGCTAGACGGAGCAGAGCAACCCTTCATAGTCTGGACAGACCACAAGAACCTGGCTTACATCCAGTCGTCCAAGAGGCTGAACTCCCGTCAGGCCAGATGGGCTCTGTTCTTCAGCAGGTTCAAGTTTATTTTAACATATCGTCCTGGCACACGTAATGTCGAGCCTGATGCTCTCTCTCGCCAGTTTACAGACAATGAAGACTCCAGCAATCCTGAATCTATTCTGCCCGCTTCCTGTTTGGTGGCGGCGGTTCACTGGGAAATCGAGTCCCTCGTCCGATCGGCACAAGAGTTGGAACCTGGACCGGCCGATGGCCCCCCGACCTTCTCTATGTTCCCGCAGCCGTGCGGCCGCAAGTGCTCAACTGGATCCACACCTCACGCTTCTCCTGCCACCCTGGTATGAACCGTGCACTGTCGCTACTGAAGAGGCACTTTTGGTGGCCATCCGCCGAGGCTGACGTCCGGGAGTACGTGGCGGCCTGTTCCATCTGTGCCCAAATAAGGCTTCCCACAGGGCTCCTTCGGGCCTGCTGCGGCCTCTCCCAGTCCCGAGTCGTCCTTGGTCTCACGTGGGCTTGGACTTCGTCACTGGACTTCCTATGTCTGAGGGTAATGACACCATACTCACCATCGTGGACAGATTCTCTAAATCTGCCCATTTTGTTGCATTACCAAAATTACCATCTGCCAGTGAGACAGCCGACCTCTTTGTCCTACATGTATTCCGTCCCCATGGAATACCTGTGGACATAGTGTCCGATAGAGGCCCACAGTTCATTTCTCGGGTATGGAAGGAGTTTTGTTCGGCTCTGGGTGCCACTGTCAGTCTCTCATCAGGTTTCCATCCCCAGTCCAATGGCCAGACTGAGAGGACCAATCAGGACCTGGAGGCTGCTCTACGCTGTGTGACATCCCAGAACCCGTCCACCTGGGCCAAACATCTCCCGTGGGTCGAATATGCCCACAATTCCCTCACCTCATCTGCCACCGGCCTCTCTCACCATTTGAGGCGGCTTTGGGGTACCAACCGCCATTGTTCCCGTCTCAGGAAAGGGAGTTAGCCGTCCCGTCAGTTCAGGATAACCTTCGTCGCTGCCGCAAGGTGTGGGTGGACACCGTGAGGCTCTTCTACGGACAGCTGAGCGTAACAAGAGGGTGGCGGACAGGCACAGGGTAGTCGCTCCCCCAGTTCCAGCCTGGTCAGCGAGTCTGGCTCTCCTCCAGCAACATCCCCCTGCGCACTGACTCCCGTAAGCTGTCGCCCCGGTATTTGGGTCCTTTCGAGATCGACTCCATCATCAACCCTTCGGCTGTTCGGTTGAAGCTTCCCCAGGCCATGAGAGTCCATCCTACATTTCACGTGTCCCAGCTGAAGCTGGTCTCCTCCAGCCCTTTGTGTCCGCCTGTGGATCCCCCTCCGCCACCGCGTATTGTGACGACCATCCAGCCTACACGGTGCGGAGACTGCTGGACGTCCGGAGGCGTGGTAGAGGGTTTCAGTACCTGGTGGACTGGGAGGATACGGTCCCGAGAGAGGTCCTGGATTCCCGACGATTTATACTGGATCCGCAGCTGGTGGCTGACTTCCCATAGGGACCACCCTGACAAGCCGGGTGGATTCGCCGGGTGGCGCCCGTTGAGGGGGGTACTGTTACGGTCCGGCACTGTTGGTCCTGTTCCTGCTGGTTTTCCTTTCCCTTTTTCCCCTGTGTGTGTTGTTTGTGTCTGTCTCCCCTGCTGTGCAGTCCAGTCAGAGGATCTAGGTCAGGGGCGTGGCCATTCTCTCACAAGATCAGTTACATCCAGCTGCAGCTTATTGTCAACAATCAACCAGCAGTTATCTACCCGGGCTGGACACCTCTCCAGCGCCAGTTCGTTCCTACACTACCTGTGATCCCGTCTGTTCCTGCTGCCTGCCTACCTGCCATTCCCACGCCGCAACCTGCTCATCTGTTGTCTGATATCCTCGTCATCCAGCTCTCCGGACTACTGGCTCTCCCCCCCACTCAGCTCCTACCCCGGTCTGAAGCTATTCCACCCTGAACGGTTTCTCTCTGCCAACTCACGCTGAATAAACGACATCCTAATTCACCCTCTGTTGTCCGTGTGTCCGTCTCTGCACCTGAGTCCCCACCAAGCTTAATAATTCCAATAAAGCCCTTAAATTGAAAATTGAATTGAGTTGAGAGAGAGAGGGTGAAGAGAGAGAGAGAGAGAGAGAGAGAGAGAGAGAGAGAGAGAGAGAGAGAGAGAGAGAGAGAGAGAGAGATAGAGAGAGAGAGAGAGAGAGAGGGAGAGGGAGAGAATAGAGAGAGCGAGAGAGACAGAGAGAGAGAGGGTGAGAAGAGAGAAGGAGATAGAAAGAGGGTTACGAGAGAGAGAGAGAGAAAACAGAGGACCTGGATGGAGAGGGGAAGAGAGAGAGGGAGCGAAAAGGAGGGGTGAGAGGAGGAGTTATACACAGTAGGTGGAGAGAGAGAGGGGAGGAGTTTGGGTTGTTAGTCCAGTATCAGCCTGTATTATTGATTATAACTACATCCATTGGAGACACTAGGACCTGCCAGTCATATCGATCCACACTATCCTAACATACACACACTGGAGGAAATAAAGAACCTTGGAACATTCCCAAAATACTTCTATAGGGATGTATTGTATAAGGTCAAGCGATTTTTTTTGTGTTTGCAAATGCATGCAAGCGTGCATGTCTTAGATTGTGTATGTTTGCCTGTGTGTGTATGTGTATGGTCTTTGCTGTTATTAAACAATAAATAATCTACCGCTGCAGCTACTCCAAGACTCCACCAGGTCCACACAATGCAATAAATCACTTTTAAAATGTCTGTGCAACATTTCCAAATGACATCAGTTTGTTGACTGGTTTTAAGGAAATGAACCTGTGAAAACAAAAACCAACATGTTTCTGACAGCATTTCAGTTTGTCTTCGATGCATATTTTATATTAAAGACTGTCGGCTTTTATGTCGCTGGAAATTTTTTTCGTATTTATGCTTCGCATTCACATTTTCTCAACATGAAAGAAATAAATATTATGTCTCCACTCCTGTTCCCAAGAAAAAAATGCCATTCATTCTGCAGGAGTTATTATACTGAACAAAAATATAAACGCAACATGCAACAATTTCAATGGTTTTACTGAGTTAGATTTCATGTAAGGAAATCAGTCAATTGAAATAAATTAATTAGGCCCTAATCTATAGATTTCATTTGACTGGGTAGGGGCGTAGCCATGGGTGGGCCTGGGAGGGCATAGGCCCACCCACTTCGGAGTCAGGCCCACCCACTGGGGAGCCAGGCCCAGCCAATCAGAATGAGTTTTTCCCCCACAAAAGGGCTTTATTACAGAAATAAATACTTTTCATCAGCTATTCAGGTGGCTGGTCTCAGACGATCCCGCAGGTGAATAAGCCGGATGTAGAGGTCCTGGGCTGGCGTGGTTACACTTGGTCTGTGGTTGTGAAGCAGGTTGGACATACTGCCAGATTCTCTAAAACAATGTTGTAGGCTATCCAGGCTCTGTCGTAGCCG